>NW_012322334.1:0-1568 GCF_000151885.1 Dipodomys ordii
GGTGAAGCAGCACGAGAAGTAGGAGAAGCAGGAGAAGCAGAAGCAGGAGAAGCAGAAGAAACAGTAGACGCAGAAGCAGTATGAGAAGCAGAATGAGAAGCAGAAGTAGAAATTGAAGCAGAAGCAGAAGGAGAAGCAGAATCAGAATAAGGATAAGGAGAAGCAGAAAGAGAAGCACAACGATAAGCAGGAGAAGCAGAAGCAGGAGAAGCAGAAGCAGAAGTAACATAGGAAGGAGAAGAATCATAATCATAAGGAGAAGCAGAAACAGAAGGAAAAGCATAAAGAGAAGCAGGAGAATCAGAAGAAGCAGCAGCAGGAGAAGCAGAAGCAGAAGAAGCAGAAGCAGAACCTGAAGCAGAAGGAGAAGCAGGAGAAGCAGAATTTGGAGAAGCAGAAGGAGAAGCAGAAGCAGAAAGAGAAGCAAAAGCAGAAGGAGAAGCAGAATTAGAAGCAGAAGAAACAGAAGAAGCAGAGGCAGTAGCAGAAGAAGCAGAAGCAGAAGGAGAAGTAGAAGAAGGAGAAGGAGAAGGAAGAGCCGCAGAAGAAATAGGAGAAGCAGAAAGAGAAGCAGAAGAAGAATGAGAAGCAGAAAGAGAAGCAGTAGAAGCAGAAGAAGCAGGAAAAGCAGAAGCAGAAGAAAGAGAAGAAGAAGAAGAAGAAGAAGAAGAAGAAGAAGAAGAAGAAGAAGAAGAAGAAGAAGAAGAAGAAGAAGAAGAAGAAGAAGAAGCATAATGAGAAGCATAAGGAGAAGCATAAGGAGAAGTATAAGGAGAAGCAGTAGAAGCAGAAGAAGCAGAAGCAGGAGAAGCAGAAGCAGAAGAAAAAGAATAAGCAAAAGAAGCAGAAGCAGAAGCAGTGGGAGAAGCAGAAGAAGGAGAAGGAGCAGCAGAAGGAGAAGCAGAAGCAGAAAGAGAAGCAGAAACGGAAGGAGAACAAGAAGGAGAAGCAGGAGAATCAGAAGAAGCAGAAAGAGAAGGAGAAGAAGGAGAAGCAGAAGTAGAATCTGAAGAAACAGAAGAAGAAGAAGCAGAAGAAACAGAAGCAAAAGAAACAGAAGAAGGAGAAGAGCAGAAACAGAAGCAGAAGGAAAAGCAGAAGCTGAAGGAGAAGCTGAAAGAGAAGCAGGAGAAGCAGAAGAAGCAGGAGAAGCAGAAGCAGAAGAAACAGGAGAAGCCGAAGAAGCAGAAGCAGAATTTGAAGCAGAAGGAGAAACAGAAGAAGCACAATCTGAAGCAGAAGAAACAGAAATAGTAGAATAAGCAGAAGCTGAAGCACCAGGACAAGCAGAGGATCAAGAAGGAGAAGGCGAAAGAGAAGGATTAGGAGTAGGAGAAGCAAAAGGATAAGCAGAAGCAGAATGAGACGCAGAAGGAGAAGCAGCACGAGAAGTAGGAGAAGCAGAAGCAAGAGAAGCAGAAGAAACAGAAGATTCAGAAGCAGAATGAGAAGCAGAAGGAGAAATTGAAGCAGAAGGAGTAGCAGTAGCAGAAGGAGAAGAATAAGAAGGAGAAGGAGAAGGAGAAGCAGAAAGAGAAGCAGAAAGAGAAGCACAATGAGAAGCAGGA
>NW_012322335.1:0-1568 GCF_000151885.1 Dipodomys ordii
TGTAGATTCCACAACTGACTAAATCAACACCAATAATCCACGATCTCTCAAGTGCACGGGACCTGGACGGGATCAGCAGTGGGGAAAATCTCCAGAAGCAAGCTTTTCCTTAGAAGGAAGACCACCCAAGCACGGGGATGGATGCTCAACCCGGCCTGGCAACGAGCTCCCCTCCACCAAGCCCGCGAGGAATCCCTGGGTAGAAAGAAGCCCTGCATTTAGAGAAGAAAAGTTCAGTGTTTTGAAGGAGACAGACCTTTAGATGACATTGCAATTACAGGCTTTAAAAGATGGGAGTCACCCAGCCCTAGGCCCAGCCCGCCCTCTCCCCGCAACTGGGCCCGGGTGCCCGACACCCCGGAGGCCGTTCCCGACTTCCACTCCGTTCTTGCGGGGTCCTGGGCTCTCGTGCTAAGCACCTGGCCCTCGCACTCGGGGCCTTTTCCTGGGAGGGAAAGCGGGGAGGGCCAGCTCCTGCGGCCGGGGCCGACCTGGGGTCCGCCGCGCGGCTCACGGGCCGGCGACCGGCCGGCTCCAGACCCGGTCCCGGGGGCCCCCGCGGCCGGCGCGACCCCGCGCCTCCCACAATGCCGCGCGCCGCGCCCCTCGCGGGCCCGCGCGGAAAGCCGCCGAGGCTCCTCGGGCGTTTCCGGCCCGAAGCTCTTCGGCGGCTCCGCAGCCCGGTCGGAAATGGCTGCCCGCCGGCAGGGGGAGCGGAGAGCCCGGCGCGGCCTGGGCGGCGCGCGGCCGGCGGCCACAGCGGCTTCTGGGAAGCCGAGTTTCGCGCGGGCGGCGGCGGCGCGTCCCTGAAGTGGAAGCCGGTAGGAGGCCGCGCCGGCCGGGCCGGGGAGCGGGGCCCGCGGCCGCGGAGCGGGTAGGCCTGTCCCGGGAGGAGGCTGGCGGGGAGGCCGGGGCCCCGGGAGGAGGCTGGCGGGGAGGCGGCCGGGTTTCCGGGACTCGGGGCCGCCGACCCGGTCCCCGGAGCCCCGGATCCGGCGGGACGCGTCTGCGGACGAGGGCGCAGCCCCGCCGCCCGCGCGCGCCGCCGGTGCCCACTCCCGCGCCGGCCCGCGCCGCCGCCCTCCTCGGGGCCGCTTGGTGCCGGGGGTCCCGGGGCGGGCCCCGGGGCCCGTGCGGTGGGTGCGGGTCCCGGGCCCGGCCCGCCTCGCGCCCCGCGCCTGCCCCGGAGCCCGGCCATGGGGTCGGTTCCGCCCCCGCCGCTCTCTCCGGGGCTGCGGCTCATCAGGTGCGGGCGACGCGGGACCGCGCTGCCCCCCGCCCGAGGGGCCCGGCGGCCGGAGCGTTCCCAGGCTGCGGCGGCGAGCGGCACCCGGGAAGCGGCCGCCCGCGTGCGGCGGTCTTCGGCGCGTCCGGCGTCCCGCGGGGGCGGGCGGGAGGCGATGCCCGGGCTTGGTGGTCTCGAGCCGAGCCGGTCCTCCCAGCCTGTGTCCCGCTGGGGCTCCGGATGGGCGAAGCCGGGTGGAGAACCCGCGTGCGTGTCACCGGCGCGGATCCCGTGGCGCTCCCTTCGTGCGGGGCGTCTGTGGCGCTCCTGGGCTTTGGGCGCG
>NW_012322336.1:0-1568 GCF_000151885.1 Dipodomys ordii
TCTGCTGCTCTGCTTGTCATCTGCTTCAGGTTCTCATCTGCTTCTTGAGCTCTTCTGTTGATCTGCATCTGCTTCTCCTGCTACTGCTTCTCTGCTTCTCTTTCTACTTCTCCTTCTGCATCTGCTTCTCCATCTGCTTCTCCTTCTGCTCCTTATCTTTCTTCTGTTCTTCTTCTGCTTCTCCCGCTCCTGCTTCTTCTGCTTCTCCTGCTTGTCCTTCTCCTTCTGCTTCTCCTTCTCCTTCTTCTCCTTCTCTCTGCTTCTGCTTCTGCTTCTTCTGATTCTCCAACTTCTCCTTCTTCTTCTCCTTCTGTTTCTGCTTCGCTTTCTGCTTCTGCATCTCCTTCTGCTTCACCTTCTGCTGCTCTTTCTCCTTCTTCTGTTTCTCCCTCTGCTTCTGCTTCTTATGCTTCTTCTTTATCTTCTGCTTCTGCTTCTCCTGCTTCTGCTTCTTATGCTTCTACTTCTTCTTCTTCTGCTTCTGCTTCTTCTGTTTCTACTTCTCTTTGTGCTTCTGCTTCTCCTGGTTGTTTTTCTGCTTCTTCTGCTGCTTCTTCTACTTCTCCTTCTCCTTCTCCTTCTCTTTTTGCTTCGCCTTCTGCTTCTGCTTCTGCTTCTTCTGTTTCTCCTGCCTGAATTTCTGATTCTACTTCTTCTGCTGCTTCTCCTTCTGCTTCTGCTTCTACTTCTGATTCTGATTCTGCTTCTTCTGCTTCTTCTCTTTCGGCTTCTCCTGCTTCTGCTTCTTGTGCTTCTCCTGCTTCTCTTTCTGCTTCTCATTCCGCTTCTCCTTCTGCTTCTGCTTCTCCTCCTTCTCCTTCTCCTACTTCTGCTTCTCCTTCAACTTCTGCTTCTTCTGCTTCTCCTTCTGCTTGTGCTTGTCCTTATGCTTCTTCTTCTGCCTCTGCTTCTCCTTCTCCTTCTTTTGCTTCTCCTTTTGCTTCTGCTTCTTCTGAATTTCCTGCTTCTCCTTCTCCTTCTGCTTCTTCTGCTTTTCCTTCTGCATCTTCTTCTGTTTCTCCTTCTCCTTCTGCTTCTCCTTCTGATTCTCCTTCTGCTTCTTCTTCTTCTTCTGCTTTACCTTCTTCTCTTTCTGCTTCTCCTTCTGCTTCTCCTTCTGTTTCTCCTTCTCCTTCTTGTACTTCTGCTTTTCCTTCTGCTTCTCGTTCTGCTTCTGCTACAACTGCTACTGCTTCTACTTCTGTTTCTTCTGCTTCTCCTTCTGATTTTGATTCTCTTTCTGCTTCTGCTTCTGCTTCTGCTTCTCCTTCTGCTTCTCCAGATTCTGCTTCTTCTGCTTCTCCTGCTTCTCCTTCTGCTTCAGGTTCTGCTTCTGCTTCTTCACATTCTTATGCTTCTGCTTCTCCTGCTTCTGCTTCTTCTGCTTCCCCTCCTTCTATTTCTGTTTCTCCTTCTGTTTCTGCTTCTTCTACTGCTTCTGCTTCTTGTCCTTCTCCTGTTTGTTCTGCTTATGCTTCTCCTGTTTCTGCATCTCCTGCTCCTCCATCTGCTGCTCGTTCTGCTTCTCCTGCTGCTATTCCTTCTCCTGCTCCTTCTTCTGCTTCTCT
>NW_012322337.1:0-1567 GCF_000151885.1 Dipodomys ordii
TCTTCCTCCTCCTCCTCCTCCTCCTCCTCCTCCTCCTCCTCCTCCTTCTTCTTCTTCTTCTTCTTCTTCTTCTTCTTCTTCTTCTTCTTCTTCTTCTTCTTCTTCTTCTTCTTCTTCTTCTCTTTCTTCTGCTTCTACTTTTCCTGCTTCTTCTGCTTCTACTGCTTCTCTTTCTGCTTCTCATTCTGCTTCTGCTTCTCCTTCTCCTATTTCTTCTGCGGCTCTTCCTTCTCCTACTTCTACTTCTCCTTCTGCTTCTGCTTCTTCTGCTTCTCCTGCTTCTCCTTCTGCATCTTCTTCTGCTTATCCTTCTGATTCTCCTTCTGCTTCTCCTTCTGTTTCTCCTTCTCCTTCTCGTTCTTCTGCTTTTCTTTCTGCTTCTCCTTCTGCTTCTTCTGCAACTGCTACTGCTTCTTCTGTTTCTTCTGCGTCTCCTTCTGTTTTGATTCTCTTTCAGCTTCTGCTTCAGCTTCTGCTTCTCCTTCAGCTTCTCATTCAGCTTCTCCAGATTCTGCTTCTTCTGCTTCTCCTGCTTCCGTTTTGCTTCAGGTTGTGCTTCTGCTTCTTCGGATTCTTATGCTTCTGCTTCTCCTGCTTCTGCTTCTTCTGCTTCCCCTCCTCTTTCTGCTTCTCCTTCTGTTTCTGCTTCTCCTTCTGTTTCTGCTTCTTGTCCTTCTCCTGTTTCTTCTGCTTCTGCTTCTCCTGCTTCTGCTTCTTCTGCTTTTCCCCTTCTCTTTCTGCTTCTGCTTCTCCTGCTACTGCTTCTTCTGCTTCTCTTTCTGCTTCGGCTTCTCCTTCTGCTCCTTCTCTTTCTTCTGTTTCTTCTTCTTCTGCTTCTCCCGCTTCTGCTTCTTCTGCTTCTCCTGCTTGTCCTTCTCCTTCTGCTTCTCCTTCTCCTTCTTCTCCTTCTCTTTCTGCTTCTGCTTCTGCTTCTGCTTCTTCTGATTCTCCAACTTTTCCTTCTTCTTCTCCTTCTGTTTCTGCTTCTCTTTCTGCTTCTGCATCTCCTTCTGCTTCACCTTCTGCTGCTCTTTCTCCTTCTTCTGTTTCTCCCTCTGCTTCTGCTTCTCCCTCTGCTTCTGCTTCTTATGCTTCTTCTTTATCTTCTGCTTCTGCTTCTCCTGCTTCTGCTTCTTAGGCTTCTACTGCTTCTTCTTCTGCTTCTGCTTCTTCTGCTTCTACTTCTCTTTGTGCTTCTGCTTCTCCTGCTTGTTTTTCTGTTTCTTCTGCTGCTTCTCCTTCTGCTGCTTCTTCTACTTCTCCTTCTCCTTCTCTTTTTGCTTCGCCTTCTGCTTCTGCTTCTGCTTCTTCTGTTTCTCCTGCCTGAATTTCTGATTCTACTTCTTCTGCTGCTTCTCCTTCTGCTTCTGCTTCTACTTCTGATTCTGATTCTGTTTCTTCTGCTTCTTCTCTTTCGGCCTCTCTTGCTTCTGCTTCTTGTGCTTCTCCTGCTTCTCTTTCTGCTTCTCATTCCGCTTCTGCTTCTCCTTCTGCTTCTGCTTCTCCTCCTTCTCCTTCTCCTACTTCTGCTTCTCCTTCATCTTCTGCTTCTTCTGCTTCTCCTTCT
>NW_012322338.1:0-1567 GCF_000151885.1 Dipodomys ordii
TTTCTTTTGCTTCTGCTTTTCCTGCTTCTTCTGCTTCTACTGCTTCTCTTTCTGCTTCTCATTCTGCTTCTCCTTCTCCTTCTGCTTCTCCTATTGATTCTGCTGCCCTTCCTTCTCCTTCTCCTTCTCCTACTTCTGCTTCTCCTTCTGCTTCTGCTTCTTCTGCTTCTCCTGCTTCTCCTTCTGCATCTTCTTCTGCTTCTGCTTCTTCTTCTGCTTCTTCTTCTGCTTCTGCTTCTCCTTCTTCTACTTCTCCTTCTGCTTCTCCTGCTGCTCCTTGTCCTTCTTCTGCTTCTCCCTCTGATTCTGCTTCTTATGCTTATCCTTTTCTTCTGCTTCTGCTTCTCCTGCTTCTGCTTCTTCTGCTTCTACTTCTTCTCCTTATGCTTCTCCTTCTCCTTCTCCTTCTCATTCTCCTTCTTCTTCTTCTTCTTCTTCTTCTTCTTCTTCTTCTTCTTCTTCTTCTTCTTCTTCTTCTTCTTCTTCTTCTTCTTCTTCTTCTTCTTCTTCCTCTTCTTCTCTTTATTCTGCTTCTTCTTTTCCGGCTTCTTCTGCTTCTAGTCCTTCTCTTTCTTCTTCTCATTCTGCTTCTGCTTCTCCTTCTTCTTCTCCTATTGCTTCTGCGACTCTTCCTTCTCCTTCTCCTACTTCTACTTCTCCTTCTGCTTCTTCTGCTTCTCCTGCTTCTCCTTATGCATCTTCTTCTGCTTCTGCTTCTCCTTGTGCTGCTTCTTCTGCTTCTGTTTCTCCTTCTGCTTTCTCCTTTTGCTTCTTTTGCTTCTCCTTCTGATTCTCTTTCTCCTTCTGCTTCTGTTTCTCTTTCTCCTTCTTGGTCTCCTGCTTTTCCTTCTGCTTCTCCTTCTGCTGCAACTGCTACTGCTTCTGCTTCTTCTGTTTCTTCTGCTTCTCCTTCTGCTTTTGATTCCCTTTCTGCTTCTGCTTCTCCTTCAGCTCGTCATTCTGCTTCTCCAGATTCTGCTTCTCCTGCTTCTCCTTCTGCTTCAGGTTCTGCTTCTGCTTCTGCGGATTCTTATGCTTCTGCTTCTCCTGCTTCTGCGTCTTCTGCTTCCCCTCCTTCTCTTTCTGCTTCTCCTTCTGTTTCTGCTTCTCCTTCTGCTTCTGCTTCTTGTCCTTCTCCTGTTTCTTCTGCTTCTGTTTCTCCTGCTTCTGCTTTTTCTGCTTTTCCTGCTTCTCTTTCTGCTTCTCCTTCGGCTTCTGCTCCTTCTCCTTCTTCTGTTTCTTCTTCTTCTGCTTCTCCCGCTTCTGCTTATTCTGCTTCTCCTGCTTCTCGTTCTGCTTCTCTTCTTCGGCTTCTCTTTCTACTTCTGCTTCTTCTTCTCTTTAGTTCTTCCCCTTCTGCTTCTGCTTCTTCTGCTTCTCCTGCTTCTCCTTCTGCATCTCCTTCTGCTTGTGATTTTCCTTGTGCTTCTTCTGCTGCTTCTGCTTCTCCTTCTCCTTCTTCTGCTTCTCCGTCTGCTTCTGCTTCTTCTGCTTTTCATGATTCTCTTTCTGCTACTCCTTCTGCTTCTCCTTCTGTTTATCCTTCTCCTTCTCGTCTCCGCTATTG
>NW_012322339.1:0-1567 GCF_000151885.1 Dipodomys ordii
CTTCTGCTTTTCCAGCTTCTGATGCTTCTGCTTCTCCTTCTGCTTCAGGTTCTCCTTCTGCTTCTTCAGCTTCTTCTGTTTCTTCTGCTTCTGCTTCTCCTGCAACTGCTTCTTCTGCTTCTGTTTCTATTTCTGCTTCTCCTTCTGCTTCTGCTTCTCCTTCTGCTCCTTCTCCTTCTTCTGTTTCTTCTTCTTCTGCTTCTGCTTCTCCCGCTTCTGCTTCTTCTGCTTCTCCTGATTGTCCTTCTGCTTCTGCTTCTCCTTCTCCCTCTTCTGCTTCTCTTTCTGCTTCTGCTTCTTCTGATTCTCCAACTTCTCCTTCTGTTTCTGCTTCTCTTTCTGCTTCTGCATCTCCTTCTGCTGCACCTTCTGCTGCTCCTTCTCCTTCTTCTGTTTCTCCGTCTGCTTCTATTTCTGCTTCTTATGCTTCTTCTTTTTCTTCTGCTTCTGCTTCTCCTGCTTCTGCTTCTTATGCTTCTACTGCTTCTTCTTCTGGTTCTGCTTCTTCTGCTTCTAATTCTCTTTCTGCTTCTGCTACTCCTGCTTGTTTTTCTGCTTCTTCTGCTGCTTCTCCTTCTGCTGCTTCTTTTACTACTCCTTGTGCTTCTCTTTTTGCTTCTCCTTCTGCTTCTGCTTCTGCTTCTTCTGTTTCTCCTGCCTGAATTTCTGGTTCTACTTCTTCTGCTGCTTCTCCTTCTGCTTCTGCTTCTCGTTCTGCTAATGTTTCTGCTTCTTCTGCTTCTTCTCTTTCGGCTTCTCCTGCTTCTGCTTCTTGTCCTTCTCCTGCTTCTCTTTCTGATTCTCATTCTGCTTCTGCTTCTCCTTCTGCTTCTCCTCCTTCACGATCTCCTACTTCTGCTTCTCCTTCTGCTTCTCCTGCTTCTGCTTCTCCTGCTTCTCTTTCTGCTTCTCCTTCGCTTCTGCTTCTCCTTCTGCTTCTGCTTCTGCTCTTCTCCTTCTTCTGTTTCTTTTGCTTCTGTTTCTTCTGCTTCTTCTTCTGTTTCTTCTGATTCTACTTCTGCTTCTCCTTCTTCTCCTCTTTCTGCTTCCTCTTCAGCGTCTTCTGATTCTCCTGCTTCTCCTTCTTGTTCTCCTTCTGTTTCTGCTTCTCTTTCTGCTTCTGCTTCTCCTTCTGCTGCTCCTTCTCCTTCTCCTTCTTCTGCTTCTCCCAGTGCTTCTGCTTCTGCTTCTTTTGCTTATTCTTTTCCTTCTGCTTCTGCTTCTCCTGCTTCTGCTTCTTCTGCTTCTCCTTATGCTTCTTCTTCTTCTTCTTCTTCTTCTTCTTCTTCTTCTTCTTCTTCTTCTTCTTCTTCTTCTTCTTCTTCTTCTTCTTCTTCTTCGTCTTCTTCGTCTTCTTCTTCTCTTTCTTTTGCTTATGCTTTTCCTGCTTCTTCTGCTTCTACTGCTTCTCTTTCTGCTTCTCATTCTGCTTCTCCTTCTCCTTCTGCTTCTCCTATTGATTCTGCTGCCCTTCCTTCTCCTTCTCTTTCTCCTACTTCTGCTCCTCCTTCTGCTTCAAGCAATCTTCTGCTTCTCCTGCTTCTCCTTCTGCATCTTCTTCTGCTTC
>NW_012322340.1:0-1567 GCF_000151885.1 Dipodomys ordii
AGTACATACTTTACTTAAGTAACATTCAACAATCCCATATAATTCAACATTTTTGCAGTCCAAAAGAGAAATAATGTAAGATTCCTTGAAATACTACTCTAAAAAATATCAAAAGAAAATTAGCTACCTGAGGGAGAATTAAAATAAAATAGGACTATGTGGTTGGTTGATTTTAGTAAATAGAGTCATGATATAGGTATGCTAGAGGAAGTCTCAAAGTCCAAATTCAAATCTATAGCATCTCACCAGAATAGAATATACAGAATAACTACACACTAATTTTCTCAAACATTCAAAAACAGAACCTATAAAGATAGTATGTGATATAGGGGCGACAAAAAAAAAACTGGAGCAAGGGCCTGCAACTTCCCCCTCCGCAACACGTCGGCTGGCGGTCGAAACCCCGCCCTCCCCCCTCCCCGTCGTCATGGCTACGACAGAGGAAAAGCAAATGATGATAATAATGAATCATAACAACCTATATGTATGTGTATGTCAGAACTCTCACTCCCCACTGCCGGGTAGGTGAGGACTGACTGACTGAGTGAGTGACTGACCCGACCGGTGTTTTGCCCCTCCCGCCGCCCCATCCACCTTGTCGACGGCGAACGCGCGCCATCTAGTGGTGGTTTTGTGAATTGCAGTTTTCTCTCATGAAATGCATGGGGGAAAAAAAAGAACAAACAAACCACGCACTGACTGACTGAGAAAACCGGCCCAGGCTGGCTGGCCACGAGAGAGACTGCCTTCTTTTCAGAGAAGGGGAGGGGTGGGGATGATGATGTGCCTCGTTGGAGTATGGGGCCCATGCATAGGCAGGCAGGCAGGCAGGCAGGCTCGGAGTGGGACCGTTGTGTGTTGGAGCGCCAGTACAGTAGCTCAAGCCCCAGGATTGACTGGCAAGTCGAGAGGAAAAGGAGGGAGGGAGTGCGGGCGGGCGGGCGGGCGGGAGAGAGAATTCAAACGAGAGAGAGAAAGAGTGAGAGAGAGACAGACAGACAGACAGACAGACAGACAGACAGAGACAAAGAGAGACACAGAGAGAGAAATAGAGAAAAAGAAACAGAGAGACAAGAGACAGAGACGTGGTGAATTGGTCCGGCTGGACTACATACATGCTCTGTCGCGTCCGATCTTTGAGTTTCCTCAAAGATGCACTCACGCACACACACAGATACACTGAGATGCCCTCTGCCCCCTCTTCTCTCCTCTCCAATTCCCCCGCCCCCTCCCCCCTTCCCCCCCGTCAGGCACCAGAAATGAGATCCCTCCCCTTCGCCTATTGCGTCAATTACAAACAAAAGGCAGCGTGAGATTCAAGCAAATTTGTTTTATTTTGTTCCGAGGGTAGGGTTGTGGATTTTGGTGCGGGGGGGGGGGGTCGGAGGTCGTGGTTGTGGTCGAGTAATCGCCTTCGGGGGGGGGTGAGGATGGACGGTTACGCCACCTGCATGGATGGCTCGCGTTCCCCTCTGGCTGTCTGGTTGCCGCTGAGTGCTTCAGATATCACCATCCGGTCAGGAAGCAGGGGCTGGAAGATAAAGAGATATTAAAGAGATAATTAGGT
>NW_012322341.1:0-1567 GCF_000151885.1 Dipodomys ordii
CAAAAATGGTAACGGTCTATTCTTCGGCGAACAAATGGGCAGGAAACTCAGATGATCGGAAAAGGTTTCTCCCCCTTCTGCTTCTCAAACGTTCCACTTTAAAAAAAGAATCTGATGGAGATTTTTGCTCTGATCAGTATGAGGAGTGACGGACATCGGTTTTTTTCTTTCTAGATTTCTGGTAAGCAAAACCGAAGTTTAAACTCTGATCCAACAGGGATTGATATATTTGGTCGGAATAACTCCCATAAAAGTAACAACTAAGGTTTTTAATGATTAGTTTCACCCTCCCCCTCCGCAACAGGTTGGAGCTGGCGGTCGAAACCCCGCCCTCCCCCTCCCCGTCGTCGTGGCTACGACAGAGGAAAAGCAAATGATGATAATAATGAATCATAACAACCTATATGTATGTGTATGTCAGAACTCTCACTCCCCACTGCCGGGTAGGTGAGGACTGACTGACTGACTGACTGAGTGAGTGACTGACCCGACCCGTGTTTTGCCCCTCCCGCCGCCCCATCCACCTTGTCGACGGCGAACGCGCGCCATCTAGTGGTGGTTTTGTGAATTGCAGTTTTCTCTCATGAAATGCATGGGGGAAAAAAAAAGAACAAACAAACCACGCACTGACTGACTGAGAAAACCGGCCCAGGCTGGCTGGCCCCGAGAGAGACTGCCTTCTTTTCAGAGAAGGGGTGGGGTGGGGATGATGATGTGCCTCGTTGGAGTATGGGGCCCATGCATAGGCAGGCAGGCAGGCAGGCAGGCTCGGAGTGGGACCGTTGTGTGTTGGAGCGCCAGTACAGTAGCTCAAGCCCCAGGATTGACTGGCAAGTCGAGAGGAAAAGGAGGGAGGGAGTGCGGGCGGGCGGGCGGGCGGGACGGAGAATTCAAACGAGAGAGAGAGAGAGAGAGACAGACAGACAGACAGACAGACAGACAGACAGACAGAGACAAAAACACAGAGAGAGAAATAGAGAAACAGAAACAGAGAGACAAGAGACAGAGACGTGGTGAATTGGTCCGGCTGGACTACATACATGCTCTGTCGCGTCCGATCTTTGAGTTTCCTCAAAGATGCACGCACGCACACACACAGATACACTGAGATGCCCTCTGCCCCCTCTTCTCTCCTCTCTTATTCCCCCGCCCCCTCCGCCTCCCCCCCCCGTCAGGCACCAGAAGTGAGATCCCTCCCCTTCGCCTATTGCGTCAATTACAAACAAAAGGCAGCGTGAGATTCAAGCAAATTTGTTTTATTTTGTTCCGAGGGTAGGGTTGTGGATTTTGGTGCGGGGGAGGGGGTCGGAGGTCGTGGTCGTGGTCGAGTAATCGCCTGCGGGGGGGGGTGAGGATGGACGGTTACGCCACCTGCATGGATGGCTCGCGTTCCCCTCTGGCTGTCTGGTTGCCGCTGAGGGCTTCAGATATCACCATCCGGTCAGGAAGCAGGGGCTGGAAGATAAAGAGATATTAAAGAGATAATTAGGAGCAGGACTCCAGGGAAGCCCGAAGGCGGGGGGGGGGAGGGGGGAGGGAGAGAATGGTGGAGAGGAGGGGAGACGGA
>NW_012322342.1:0-1567 GCF_000151885.1 Dipodomys ordii
GAATTGAAGGATTTGTTGAAACTGTAGGAGAAGAAAAATGAAAAAGATGGGGGATAATGATGCAGATGCAGGAGAAGCTTAAGCATAAGAATCAGAAGAAGCAGAAGCAGAACCTGAAGCAGAAGGAGAAGCAGGAGAAGCAGAAGAAGCCGAATCTGGAGAAGCAGAATGAGAAGTTGAAGGAGAAGCAGAAGCAGAAAGAGAATCAAAAGAAGAAGGAGAAGCGGAAGAAACAGAAGAAGCAGAAGGAGAAGCAGGAGCAGAAGCAGAAGGTGAAGCAGATGTAGGAGAAGTAGGAGAAGGAGAAGGAAGAGCCGCAGAAGCAATAGGAGAAGCAGAAGAAGAAGCAGAAGCAGAATGAGAAGCAGAAAGAGAAGCAGTAGAAGAAGAAGAAGCAGGAAAAGCAGAAGGAGCAGAAAGAGAAGAAGAAGAAGAAGAAGAAGAAGAAGAAGAAGAAGAAGAAGAAGAAGAAGAAGAAGAAGAAGAAGAAGAAGAAGAAGAAGAAGAAGAAGAAGAAGGAGAAGGAGAAGAAGGAGAAGGAGAAGGAGAAGCAGTAGAAGCAGAAGAAGCAGAAGCTTCAGGAGAATTTGATTTAGGAGAAGCATAAGCTTAAGAAAATGATTAAGCTTAAGAAGCATAATCAGAGGGAGAAGCTGATGAAGGAGAAGCAGATGCTGAAGCAGAAGCAGAAGATGATGCTGAAGGAGATGCAGGAGAAGTTGATTAAGGAGAAGGAGAAGGTGAAAGAGAAGGATTAGGAGTAGGAGAAGCAAAAGGATAAGCTGATTCTGATAGAGATGCTGAAGGAGATGCAGCACGAGAAGTAGTAGAAGCAGGAGAAGCAGAAGCAGGAGAAGCAGATGAAACAGAAGACGCAGAAGCAGAATGAGAAACAGAAGGAGAAATTGAAGCAGAAGCAGAAGGAGAAGCAGAAGCAGGAGAAGCAGAAAGAGAAGCAGAATGAGAAGCAGGAGAAGCAGAAGCAGGAGAAGCAGAAGCAGGAGAAGCAGAAGCAGAAGAAACAGAAGAAGGAGAAGAAGCAGAAGCAGAAGGAGAAGCAGAAACAGAAGGAAAAGCAAAAAGAGAAGCAGGAGAAGCAGAAGAAGCAGCAGCAGGAGAAGCAGAAGCAGAAGAAGCCGAAGAAGCAGAAGCAGAACCTTAAGCAGAAGGAGAAGCAGAAGCTGAAAGAGAAGCAAAAGCAGAAGGAGAAGCAGAAGGAGAAGCAGAAGAAACAGAAGAAGCAGAGGCAGTAGCAGAAGAAGCAGAAGATGCAGAAGCAGAAGCAGAAGCAGAAGGAAAAGCAAAAGAAAGAGAATGAGAAGGAGAAGGAGAAACAGAAGGAGAAGCAGAAAGAGAAGCAGAAGAAGGAGCAGGAGAAGGAAAAGCAGCAGGAGAAGCAGAAAGAGCAGCAGAAGGAGAAGCAGGAGATCCAGAAACAGGAGAAGCAGAAGCAGAAGCAGAAGAAACAGGAGAAGGACAAGAAGCAGAAGCAGAAGGAGAAGCAGAAACAGAAGGAGAAGCAGAAAGAGAAGGAGGGGAAGCAGAAGAAGCAGAAGCAGGAGAAGCA
>NW_012322343.1:0-1567 GCF_000151885.1 Dipodomys ordii
GACTGTTGCAAAATAGCTAAAATGATTTATTGGCATGTTCAGTTGCAAATCTTTAATCCTTAAGAGGACAATCACCACTTAAAAAGAAATGATTTTGCTGTCTGATGAAGCACTGATCATTTACAATGGGATGTCATTCAATTGTCCTCTTCAGTAGGGTTGCTACCCTATGATGGTGTCATAATCCATGTTCTCTAGTTACATAGAAACTTTCCATAGAAGGAAGAGCAATTTTGAAAAGCTAGTTAAAAGGTTACATGTTTTTTTTTTACATATTTTTTTGTTTGTTGAGGCTTGAACTCTGGCCTAGGCTCTGTCCCTCAGCTCTTCAGCTCAAGGCAAGTGCTCTACCACTTGACCCACAGTACCACTGTGGGGGGTATTTCAATCTAGTCTTAGCATCTTAGTTTCAGGGTTGTTTTTGTTTGTTTTATTATCAACAACTCATCAAAGTTTTCTTTACAATGTGTACTATCTAAAGAAAATATATTCATTTTCTTATATACAACTTGAATATCTTTCCTTTGGCAAGCTTCTAAATTGCTACCTGATAATAAGAATGAACCTACAAATATATTTTTTAACATTTAGGCCATCAGGATAGATGTTTGTTCCAGGTTTCTTCCTCTATCATGGTTCTACCCACTAGAAATGAATCACTCATGTAAGTTGAAGTTTCTCAATGGCTACAGCAGGAAAAATAAAAAATTTAATGACACATTTTTTTATCCAGCTTTTTCAAACTACTGTCATTTCATCACCCTCCTCATCACGTAGGCTGGCGGTCGAAACCCCGCCCTCCCCCCTCCCCGTCGTCATGGCTACGACAGAGGAAAAGCAAATGATGATAATAATGAATCATAACAACCTATATGTATGTGTATGTCAGAACTCTCACTCCCCAATGCCGGGTAGGTGAGGACTGACTGACTGAGTGAGTGACTGACCCGACCCGTGTTTTGCCCCTCCCGCCGCCCCATCCACCTTGTCGACGGGGAACGCGCGCCAACTAGTGGTGGTTTTGTGAATTGCAGTTTTCTCTCATGAAATGCATGGGGGGAAAAAAAGAACAAACAAACCACGCACTGACTGACTGAGAAAACCGGCCCAGGCTGGTTGGCCCCGAGAGAGACTGCCTTCTTTTCAGAGAAGGGGTGGGGTGGGGATGATGATGTGCCTCGTTGGAGTATGGGGCCCATGCATAGGCAGGCAGGCAGGCAGGCAGGCTCGGAGTGGGACCGTTGTGTGTTGGAGCGCCAGTACAGTAGCTCAAGCCCCAGGATTGACTGGCAAGTCGAGAGGAAAGGAGGGAGGGAGTGCGGGCGGGCGGGCGGGCGGGAGAGAGAATTCAAATGAGAGAGAGAGAGAGAGAGAGACAGACAGACAGACAGACAGACAGAGACGAAGAGAGACACAGAGAGAGAAATAGAGAAACAGAAACAGAGAGACAAGAGACAGAGACGTGGTGAATTGGTCCGGCTGGACTACATACATGCTCTGTCGCGTCCGATCTTTGAGTTTCCTCAAAGATGCACGCACGCACACACACAGATACACTGAGATGCCC
>NW_012322344.1:0-1567 GCF_000151885.1 Dipodomys ordii
CCTTCTCCTTCTTCTGCTTCTCTTTCTGCTTCTGCCTCTTCTGATTCTCCAACTAATCCTTCTTCTTCTCCTTCTGTTTCTGCTTCTCTTTCTGCTTCTCCATCTCCTTCTGCTTCACCTTCTGCTGCTCCTTCTCCTTTTTCTGTTTCTCCCTCTGCTTCTGCTTCTGCTTCTTATGCTTCTTCTTGTTCTTCTGCTTCTGCTTCTCCTGCTTCTGCTTCTTATGCTTCTACTGCTTCTTCTTCTGCTTCTGCTTCTTCTGCTTCTTCTGCTTCTACTTCTCTTTCTGCTTCTGCTTCTCCTGCTTGTTTTTCTGCTTCTTCTGCTGCTTCTCCTTCTGTTGCTTCTTCTACTTCTCTTTCTGCTTCTCTTTTTGCTTCTCTTTCTGCTTCTGCTTCTTCTGTTCTCCTGCCTGAATTTCTGGTTCTACTTGTTCTGCTGCCTCTCCTTCTGCTTCTGCTTCTACTTCTGCTTCTTTTTCTGCTTCTTCTGCTTCTTCTCTTTCGGCTTCTCCTGCTTCTGCTTCTTGTGCTTCTCCTGCTTCTCTTTCTGCTTCTCATTCCGCTTCTGCTTCTCCTTCTGCTATTGCTTCTCCTCCTTCTCCTTCTCCTACTTCTGCTTCTCCTTCAGCTTCTGCTTCTTCTGTTTCTCCTGCTTCTCCTTCTGCATCTCCTTCTGCTTGTGCTTGTCCTTATGCTCCTTCTTCTTCTTCTGCTTCTCCTTCTCCTTCTTTTGCTTCTGCTTCTTCTGCTTTTCCTGCTTCTCCTTCTGCTTCTGCTTCACTGCTTCTCCTGCTTATCCTTCTGCATCTTCTTTCTTCTCACTGCTTCAATTTCTCCTTCTGCATCTCACTCTGCTTCTGTGTCTTCTGTTTCTTCTGCTTCTCTTGCTTCTGCTTCTCCTGCTTCTCCTACTTCTCATGCTGCTTCTCCTTCTGCGTCTCTTTCTGCTTCTGCTTATCCTTTTGCTTCTCCTACTCCTAATCCTTCTCTTTCGCCTTCTCCTTCTTGTTCCTCTGCTTGTCCTGGTGCTTCTGATTCTGCTTATTCTACTATTTCTGTTTCTTCTGCTTCTGCTTCAGATTGTGCTTCTTCTGTTTCTCCTTCTGCTTCAGATTCTGCTTCTGCTTCTTCGGCTTCTCCTGTTTCTTCTGCTTCTGCTTCTCCTGCTTCTTCTGCTTCTCCCTCTTCTCTTTCTGCTTCTCCTTCTGCTTCTGCTTCTCCTTCTGCTTCTGCTTCTGCTCTTCTCCTTCTTCTGTTTCTTTTGCTTCTGTTTCTTCTGCTTCTTCTTCTTCTGTTTCTTCTGATTCTACTTCTGCTTCTCCTTCTTCTCCTTCTCTTTCTGCTTCTTCTGATTCTCCTCCTTCTCCTTCTTGTTCTCCTTCTGTTTCTGCTTCTCTTTCTGCTTCTGCTTCTCCTTCTGCTGCTCCTTCTCCTTCTCCTTCTTCTGCTTCTCTCACTGCTTCTGCTTCTGCTTCTTTTGCTTATTCTTTTTCTTCTGCTTCAGCTTCTCCTGCTTCTGCTTCTTCTGCTTCTACTGCTTCTCCTTATACTTCTCCTTATGCTGA
>NW_012322345.1:0-1567 GCF_000151885.1 Dipodomys ordii
TCTTTTTCTTCTGCATCTGCTTGTCCAGCATCTGCTGCATCTGCTTCTCCATCTGCTTCAGGTTCTCCTTCTGAATCTTGAGCTTCTTCTGATTCTTCTGCTTCTGCTTCTCCTGCTACTGCTTCTTCTGCTTCTCTTTCTGCTTCTCCTTCTGCTTCTGTTTCTCCTTCTGCTCCTTCTCCTTCTTCTGTTTCTTCTTCTTCTGCTTCTCCCGATTCTGCTTCTTCTGCTTCTCCTGCTTTTCCTTCTCCTTCTGCTTCTCCTTCTCCTTTTTCTGCTCTTTCTGCTTCTGCTTCTGCTTCTTCTGATTCTCCAACTTCTCCTTCTTCTTCTCCTTCTGTTTCTGCTTCTCTATCTGCTTCTGCATCTGCTTCAGCTTCACCTTCTGCTGCTCCTTCTCCTTCTTCTGTTTCTACCTCTGCTTCTGCTACTTATGCTTCTTCTTTTTCTTCTGCTTTTGCTTCTCCTGCTTCTTCTGCTTCTCCTGCTTCTCTTTCTGCTTCTGCTTATCCTTCTGTTTCTCCTACTCCTATTCCTTCTCTTTCTCTTTCTCCTTCTTCTTCTTCTGCTTCTCCTGCTGCTCGTTCTTCTGCTTCTTCTGCTTTTTCTGATTCTTCTTCTTCTTCTGCATCAGCTTCTGCTTCTTCTGCTTCTCCTGCTTCTGATTCTCCTTCTGCTTCTGCTCTTCTCCTTCTTCTGCTTCTGCTTCTCCTGCTTCTTCTTTTTCTGCTTCTCCTACTTCTCCTTCTGCTTCTCCGTCCTATTCTCCTTCTCCTTCAATTTCTCCTTCTTGTGCTTCTCATTCTGCTTCTGCTTCTGCTTCTCCTGCTTCTGCTTCTTCTGTTTCTCCTTGTGCTTCTCTTTCTGCTTCTAATTCTGCTTCTGCTCCTCCTACTCCTAATCCTTCTCTTTCTCCTTCTTCTTCTTCTGCTTCTCGTTTTGTTTCTGCTTCTTCTGCTTGTTCTGTTTCTTCTGCTTCTGCTTTTCCAGCTTCTCCTGCTTCTGCTTCTCCTTCTGCTTCAGGTTCTCCTTCTGGTTCTTGGGCTTCTTCTGTTTCTTCTGCTTCTGCTTCTCCTGCTACTGCTTCTTCTGCTTCTCTTTCTGCTTCTCCTTCTGCTTCTGCTTTTCCTTCTGCTCCTTCTACTTCTTCTGTTTCTTCTTCTTCTTCTTCTTCTTCTTCTTCTTCTTCTTCTTCTTCTTCTTCTTCTTCTTCTTCTTCTTCTTCTTCTTCTTCTTCTTCTGCTTCTGCTTCTGCTTCTGCTTCTGCTTCTGCTTCTGCTTCTCCCGCTTCTGCTTCTTCTGCTTCTCCTGCTTGTCCTTCTCGTTCTGCTTCTCCTTCTTCTTCTGCTACTCTTTCTGCTTCTTCTTCTGCTTCTTCTGTTTCTCCTGCCTGAATTTCTGGTTCTACATCTTCTGCTGCTTCTCCTTCTGCTTCTGCTTCTACTTCTGCTTCTGTTTCTGCCTCTTCTGATTCTTCTCTTTCGGCTTCTCCTGCTTCTCCTTCTTGTTCATCACTTCTGTTTCTGCTTCTCTTTCTCCTTCTGCTGCTCCTTCTCCTCTCCTTTGA
>NW_012322346.1:0-1567 GCF_000151885.1 Dipodomys ordii
GCTTCAGGTCGCCATCTGCCATTCAGGCCTGGGCAACTGTTTGGACGGGTGACCGGTGCGGGCTTTTTCGTTCTTTTTGCCAGGTGGAGATAACGGGAACGTGCTGCATGTCGATTAACTTTGCTATACGCCAGGTCATTCTCAGCCAGCAGTCAGTAAATCGGGGGCCAGTCATCTACAAGTTTGCGGAAAGTATTGTTCCCTCCCCCTCCCCCTCCGCAACACGTCGGCTGGTGGTCGAAACCCCGCCCTCCCCCTCCCCGTCGTCATGGCTAAGACAGAGGAAAAGCAAATGATGATAATAATGAATCATAACAACCTATATGTATGTGTATGTCAGAACTCTCACTCCCCACTGCCAGGTAGGTGAGGACTGAATGACTGAGTGAGTCACTGACCCGACCCGTGTTTTGCCCCTCCCGCCGCCCCATCCACCTTGTCGACGGCGAACGCGCGCCATCTAGTGGTGGTTTTGTGAATTGCAGTTTTCTCTCATGAAATGCATGGGGGAAAAAAAAGAACAAACAAACCACGCACTGACTGACTGAGAAAACCGGCCCAGGCTGGCTGGCCCCGAGAGAGACTGCCTTCTTTTCAGAGAAGGGGTGGGGTGGGGATGATGATGTGCCTCGTTGGAGTATGGGGCCCATGCATAGGCAGGCAGGCAGGCAGGCAGGCTCGGAGTGGGACCGTTGTGTGTTGGAGCGCCAGTACAGTAGCTCAAGCCCCAGGATTGACTGGCAAGTCGAGAGGAAAAGGAGGGAGGGAGTGCGGGCATGCGGGCGGGCGGGAGAGAGAATTCAAACGAGAGAGAGAGAGAGAGAGAAAGAGACAGACAGACAGACAGACAGACAGACAGACAGAGACGAAGAGAGACACAGAGAGAGAAATAGAGAAACAGAAACAGAGAGACAAGAGACAGAGACGTGGTGAATTGGTCCGGCTGGACTACATACATGCTCTGTCGCGTCCGATCTTTGAGTTTCCTCAAAGATGCACGCACGCACACACACAGATACACTGAGATGCCCTCTGCCCCCTCTTCTCTCCTCTCCAATTCCCCCGCCCCCTCCCCCCTCCCCCCCCGTCAGGCACCAGAAATGAGATCCCTCCCCTTCGCCTATTGCGTCAATTACAAACAAAAGGCAGCCTGAGATTCAAGCAAATTTGTTTTGTTTTGTTCCGAGGGTAGGTTTGTGGATTTTGGTGCGGGGGGGGGTCGGAGGTCGTGGTCGTGGTCGAGTAATCGCCTGCGGGTGTGGGGGGGTGAGGATGGACGGTTACGCCACCTGCATGGATTGCTCGCGTTCCCCTCTGGCTGTCTGGTTGCCGCTGAGTGCTTCAGATATCACCATCCGGTCAGGACGCAGGGGCTGGAAGATAAAGGGATATTAAAGAGATAATTAGGAGCAGGACTCCAGGGAAGCCCAAAGGCGAGTGGGGGCGGAGGGAGGGGGGAGGGAGAGAATGGTGGAGAGGAGGGGAGACGGATCTATCCAGGGAACGAGCGACTCCTCCCCCTCCCCCTCCGCAACACGTCGGCTGGCGGTCGAAACCCCGCCCTTGA
>NW_012322347.1:0-1567 GCF_000151885.1 Dipodomys ordii
CAGGGACACAGCGGGGACACAGCGGGACATCGCGGGGACAAAGCGAGGACAGAGCGGGACACAGAGGTACACAGTGAGGGACACAGTGGGGGACAGTGGGGACAAACCGGGGAACTACGGGGACACAGCGGGACACAGCTGGGACACAGCGAGGACACAGCGGGACACAGCGGGGACACAGCGGGACACAGCGGGACACACCCTGGGACAGAGCGGGACACAGCGTGGACACAGCGGGACACAGCGAGACACAGCAGTGACAAAGCAGCGACATAGCGGGACACATCGGGACACAGCGGGACACAGCGGGGACACAGCGGGGGACAGAGGGGACACACCGGTGGACAACGGGGACACAGAAGGACAGCGCGGGGGTCACAGTTGCAAACAGCGGAGACACAGGGGGACACAGGGGGCGACACAGAGGGACACAGCGGGACACAGTGGGACAGAGCGGGGACACAGCGGGGACAAAGCGGGGGACAAAGTGGGGGACACAGCGGTAAACAGCGGGGGAAACAGCGGGACTCAGCTGGGGACACATCAAAGGACACAGCGGGTGACACAGCGGGGAAAACAGCGGGAAACAGCGGGGGACACAGCGAGGACACAGCAGGACACAGCGGGAGACACAGCAGGACACAGCGGGGACACAGCTGGGGATACAGTGGGACATAGCGGGGACACAGAGGGACTCAGCGGTTACACAGTGAGGACACACCAGGGACATAGCGGGACACAGTGGAGACAAAGCGGGGACACAGTGAGACACAGCGAGGACACAGCGGGACACAGCAGGACACAGCGGGGGCAAAGTGGGACACAGTGGGGGACACAGCGGGGGACACAGCGGGACACAGCTGGGGACACAGGGAGTACACAGCGGGACACAGCGGGGGACACAGCGGGGACAGCGGGGATACACATGCAGACAGCGGGGACACAACGGGACACAGCGGGGGACATCGGGGACACAGCGGGACACAGCGGGACACATTGTGAAACACAGCAAGGACACAGCGGGACACAGAAGGATAGACAGGGAGGACACAGCGAGACACATGGGGACACAGCGGGACACAGCGGGGGACACAGAGAGGACACAGCGGGACACAAATGGGGACACAGCACGGACACAGCAGGACACAGCGGGAAAGAGCGGGACACAGCGGGGGACACAGCTGGGGACACAGCGGGACACTGCGGGGGACACAGCAGGGACATATCGGGTCACAGCGGGGACACAGCGGGACTCAGCTGGGGACACATCAAAGGACACAGCGGGTGACACAGCGGGTGAAACAGCGGGAAACAGCGGGGGACACAGCGATGACACAGCAGGACACAGCGGGGGACACAGAGTCAGACACAGCGGTACACAACGGGACACAGCGGGGACACAGCAGGACACAGCGGGACACAGCGGGGACACAGCATGACACAACGGGTACACAGCCGGGCCCCAGCAGGGGACACAGTGGGGCACAGCGGGGACACAAAGGGACTCAGCGTTTACACAGCGAGCACACACCAGGGACACAGCGGGACACAGCGGAGACAAAGCTGG
>NW_012322348.1:0-1567 GCF_000151885.1 Dipodomys ordii
TCTGCTTCTTCTGCTTCTCCTGCTTCTCCTTCTGCTTCAGGTTCTCCTTCTGCTTATTCACATTCTTATGCTTCTGCTTCTCCTGCTTCTTTTGCTTTCCCTCCTTCTCTTCCTGCTTCTCCTTCTGTTTCTGCTTCTCCTTCTGCTTCTGCTTCTTGTCCTTCTCCTGTTTCTTCTGCTTCTGCTTCTCAAGTTTCTGCATCTCCTGCTTCTCCTTCAGCTGCTCTTTCTGCTTCTCCTGCTGCTTTTCCTTCTCCTGCTCCTTCTTCTGCTTCTCTTTCTGCTTCTCCTTCTGTTTCTCCTACTCCTTCTCCTTCTCGTTCTTCTGCTTTTTCTTCTGCTTCTCCTTCTGCTTCTGCATCTTCTGTTTCTTCTGCTACTGCCTCTGCTTCTTCTGTTTCTTCTGCTTCCCCTTCTACTTCTCCTTCTGCTTTTGCTTCTCCTTCTGCTTCTGCTTCTCCTTCTGCTTCTCCAGATTCTGCTGCTTCTGCTTCTCCTGCTTCTCCTTCTGCTTCAGGTTCTGCTTCTGCTTCTTCTGCTTCTGCTTCTCCTGCTGCTGCTTCTTCTGATTCTCCTGCTTCTCTTTCTGCTTTTCCTTGTGTTTCTGCTTCTCCTTCTGCTTCTGCTTCTTCTCCTTCCTATGTTTCTTCTGCTTCTGCTTCTCCTGCTTCTGCTTCTCCTGCTTCTCGTTGTGCTTTTCTTTCTGCTTCTCCTTCTCCTTCTTCTGCTTCTCCTTCTGCTTCTGCTTCAATTTCTGCTTCTGCTTCTCATTCTGCTTCTGCGTCTTCTGTTTCTTCTGCTTCTCCTGCTTCTGCTTCTCCTGCTTCTCCTACTTCTCGTGCTGCTTCTCCTTCTGCGTCTCTTTCTGCTTCTGCTTATCCTTTTGCTTCTCCTACTCCTAATCCTTCTCTTTCGCCTTCTCCATCTCCTTCTACTGCTTCTCCTGCTTCTCCTTCTGCATCTTCTTCTGCTTCTGCTTCTCCTTCTGCAGCTTCTTCTGCTTATGCTTCTCCATCTTCTGCTTCACCCTCTGATTCTGCTTCTTATGCATATTCTTTTTCTTCTGCTTCTGCTTCTCCTGCTTCTGCTTCTTCTGCTTCTACTGCTTCTCCTTCTCCTTCTCCTTCTTCTTCTTGTTCTTCTTCTTGTTCTTCTTGTTCTTCTTCTTGTTCTTCTTCTTGTTCTTCTTCATGTTCTTCTTATGTTCTTGTTCTTCTTGTTCTTGTTCTTGTTCTTGTTCTTGTTCTTGTTCTTGTTCTTCTTCTTCTTCTTCTTCTTCTTCTTCTTCTTCTTCTTCTTCTTCTCTTTCTGCTCCTTCTGCTTTTCCTGCTTCTTCTTCTTCTACTGCTTCTCTTTCTGCTTCTCATTCTGCTTCTGCTTCTCCTTCTGCTTCTCCTATTGCTTCTGTGGCTCTTCCTTCTCCTTCTCCTACTTCTCCTTCTTCTTCTGCTTCTTCTGCTTCTCCTGCTTCTCCTTCAGCATCTTCTTCTGCTTCTGCTTCTCCTTCTGCTGCTTCAAAAGCTTGTGTTTCTCCTTCTGCTTCTCCTTCTGCTTCTTCTGCTCCTCC
>NW_012322349.1:0-1567 GCF_000151885.1 Dipodomys ordii
ATCCAGTAAGCGTTTTCAGGTCACTATGTAGTAGAAATCTCCCCACTTCCAGTTCTACCTCAAGATTGAAATAGTCGGAGATCGGGACTCTTTGCTTACACAGAGCAGGTATGCGGATTCGTCTGTGACGGTTTACAGGGCCAGACCGGAGATTGATTGTTGTGTTCTCTGACAAAGCGGCTCGTGTCCGAGTAATACAGAAAATCCACGGCACATTGATCAGTGCCCGTGAAACATCGGCTGACATCCTGGTGTCTCAACGTCACGGCTTTCGGCAGCATTCAGTGTATCCGTTTCCGTCGTTCAGGTTAGGAAAGAAAGATGTCTCCCCCTCCGCAACACGTCGGCTGGCGGTCGAAACCCCGCCCTCCCCCCTCCCCGTCGTCATGGCTACGACAGAGGAAAAGCAAATGATGATAATAATGAATCATAACAACCTATATGTATGTGTATGTCAGAACTCTCACTCCCCACTGCCGGGTAGGTGAGGACTGACTGACTGAGTGAGTGACTGACCCGACCCGTGTTTTGCCCCTCCCGCCGCCCCATCCACCTTGTCGACGGCGAACGCGCG
Organism: Dipodomys ordii; assembly: GCF_000151885.1. Taxonomy (NCBI): domain Eukaryota; kingdom Metazoa; phylum Chordata; class Mammalia; order Rodentia; family Heteromyidae; genus Dipodomys; species Dipodomys ordii. The sequence goes on from NW_012322349.1 coordinate 575, forward strand.
CCATCTAGTGGTGGTTTTGTGAATTGCAGTTTTCTCTCATGAAATGCATGGGGGAAAAAAAAGAACAAACAAACCACGCACTGACTGACTGAGAAAACCGGCCCAGGCTGGCTGGCCCCGAGAGAGACTGCCTTCTTTTCAGAGAAGGGGTGGGGTGGGGATGATGATGTGCCTCGTTGGAGTATGGGGCCCATGCATAGGCAGGCAGGCAGGCAGGAAGGCTCGGAGTGGGACCGTTGTGTGTTGGAGCGCCAGTACAGTAGCTCAAGCCCCAGGATTGACTGGCAAGTCGAGAGGAAAAGGAGGGAGGGTGTGCGGGCGGGCGGGCGGGCGGGAGAGAGAATTCAAACGAGAGAGAGAGAGAGACAGACAGACAGACAGACAGACAGAAAGAGACGAAGAGAGACACACAGAGAGAAATAGAGAAACAGAAACAGAGAGACAAGAGACAGAGACGTGGTGAATTGGTCCGGCTGGACTACATACATGCTCTGTCGCGTCCGATCTTTGAGTTTCCTCAAAGATGCACGCACGCACACACACAGATACACTGAGATGCCCTCTGCCCCCTCTTCTCTCCTCTCCAATTCCCCCGCCCCCTCCCGCCTCCCCCCCCGTCAGGCACCAGAAATGAGATCCCTCCCCTTCGCATATTGCGTCAATTACAAACAAAAGGCAGCGTGGGATTCAAGCAAATTTGTTTTATTTTGTTCCGAGGGTAGAGTTGTGGATTTTGGTGCGGGGGGGGTGTCGGAGGTCGTGGTCGTGGTCGAGTAATCGCCTGCGGGGGGGGGTGAGGATGGAGGGTTACGCCACCTGCATGGATGGCTCGCTTTCCCCTCTGGCTGTCTGGTTGCCGCTGAGTGCTTCAGATATCACCATCCGGTCAGGAAGCAGGGGCTGGAAGATAAAGAGATATTAAAGAGATAATTAGGAGCAGGACTCCAGGGAAGCCCGAAGGAGGGGGTGGGCGGGTGGAGGGGGGAGGGATGA
>NW_012322350.1:0-1566 GCF_000151885.1 Dipodomys ordii
TCATATACTTCTTCTGATTCTCCTGCTTCTCCTTCTTGTTCTCCTTCTGTTTCTGCTTCTCTTTCTGCTTCTCCTTCTGCTTCTCCTTCTCCTTCTGCTTCTCCCTCTGATTCTGCTTCTTATGCTTATTCTTTTTCTTCTGCTTCTGCTTCTCCTGCTTCTGCTTCTTCTGCTTCTACTGCTTCTCCTTATGCTTCTCCTTCTCCTTATGCTTCTTCTTCTTCTTCGTCTTCTTCTTCTTCGTCTTCTTCTTCTTCTTCTTCTTCTTCTTCTTCTTCTTCTTCTTCTTCTTCTTCTTCTTCTTCTTCTTCTTCCTCTTCCTCTTCTTCCTCTTCCTCTTCTTCTTCTTCTTCTTCTTCTTCTTCTTCTTCTTCTTCTTCTTCTTCTTCTTCTTCTTCTTCTTCTTCTTCTTCTTCTCCTTCTTTTGCTTCTGCTTTTCCTGCTTCTTCTGCTTATACTGCTTCTCTTTCTGCTTCTCCTTCTGCTTCTCCTATTGCTTCTGCTGCTCTTCCTTCTCCTTCTCCTACTTCTGCTTCTCCTTCTGCTTCTGCTTCTCCTTATATTTCTCTTTCTCCTTCTCGTTCTTCTGCTTCTACTTCTGCTTTTGCTTCTGCTACTTATGCTTCTTCTGTTTCTTTTGCTTCTGCTTCAGTTGCTTCTGCTTCTTAGCTTCTCCTGCTTCTGCTTCTTCTTCTTCTTCTCTTTCAGGTTCTCCTGCTTCTGCTTCTTGTGCTTCTCCTGCTTCTCTTTCTGCTACTCATTCTGCTTCTGCTTCTCCTTCTGCTTCTGCTTCTCCTCCTTCTCGTTCTCCTACTTCTGCTTCTCCTTCAGCTTCTGATTCTTCTGCTTCTCCTGCTTCTCCTTCTGCTTGTGCTTGTTCTTGTGCTTCTTCTTCTGCTTCTCCTGCTTCTTTTGGTTTACCTTTTGCTTCTGCTTCTTCTGCTTTTCCTGCTTCTCCTTCGGCTTCTCCCTCTGCCTCTCCTTCTGCTTCTCCTTCTTTTTCTCCTTCTCCTTCTCGTTCTTCTGCTTTTCTTTCTGCTTCTCCTTCTGCTTCTACATCTTCTCCTTCTCCCTCTGATCTGCTTCTCATGCTTCTTCTTTTTCTTCTGCTTCTGCTTCTACTGCTTCTGCTTCTTCTGCTTCTCCTGCTTCTCTTTATTCTTCTCCTTCTGCTTCTTCTTCTGCTTCTTCCTCTTCTGCTTCTGCTTCTCCTGCTTCTCCTTCTCCTTTTGCTCCGTCTTCTTCTTCTTCTTCTTCTTCTTCTTCTTCTTCTTCTTCTTCTTCTTCTTCTTCTTCTTCTTCTTCTTCTTCTTCTTCTCCTTCTCCTTCTCGTTCTCCTTCTTCTTCTTCTTCTTCTTCTTCTTCTTCTTCTTCTTCTTCTTCTTCTTCTTCTTCTTCTTCTTCTTCTTCTTCTTCTTCTTCTTCTTCTTCTTCTTCTTCTTCTTCTTCTTCTTCTTCTTCTTCTTCTTCTTCTTCTCTTTCTTTTCTTCTGCTTTTCCTGCTTCTTCTGCTTCTACTGCTTAACTTTCTGCTTCTCAAAAGCTTCAGCTTCTCCTTCAGCTCTCC
>NW_012322351.1:0-1566 GCF_000151885.1 Dipodomys ordii
TCTTCTCCTTCTCCATCTTCTGTTCATCATCATCATCATCATCTGCTTCTCCCGCTTCTGCTTCTTCTGCTTCTCCTGCTTGTCCTTCACCTTCTGATTCTCCTTCTCCTTCTTCTGCTTCACTTTCTGCTTCTGCTTCTTCTGATTCTCCAACTTCTCCTTCTTCTTCTTCTATTTCTGCTTCTCTTTCTGCTTCTGCATTTCCTTCTGCTTCACCTTCTGCTGCTCCTTCTCCTTCTTCTGTTTCTCCCTCTGCTTCTGCTTCTTATGCTTCTTCTTTTTCTTCTGGTTCTGCTTCTCCTGCTTCTGCTTCTTCTGCTTCTACTGATTCTTCTTCTGCTTCTACTTCTCTTTCTGCTTCTGCTTCTCCTGCTTGTTTTTCTGCTTCTTCTGCTGCTTTTTCTGCTTCTCCTTCTGCTTCTCTTTTTGCTTCTCCTTCTGCTTCTTCTGTTTCTCGTGCCTGAATTTCTGGTTCTACTTCTTCTGCTGCTTCTCCTTCTCCTTCTGCTTCTGTTTCTGCTTCTTCTCTTTCGGCTTTTCCTGCTTCTGCTTCTTGTCCTCCTCCTGCTTCTCTTTCTGCTTCTCATTCTGCTTCTGCTTCTCCTTCTGCTTCTGCTTCTCCTCCTTTTCCTTCTCCTACTTCTGCTTCTCTTTCAGCTTCTGCTTCTTCTGCTTCTCCTGATTCTCCTTGTGCATCTACCTTCTGCTTGTGCTTGTCCTTATGCTTCTTCTTCTGCCTCTGCTTCTCCTTCTCCTTCTTTTGCTTCTCCTTTTGCTTCTGCTTCTTCTGCTTTTCCTGCTTCTCCTTCTGCTTCTTCTGCTTCTCCTGCTTCTCCTTCTCAATCTTCTTCTGCTTCTGCTTCTCCTTCTCCTTCTTCTGCTTCTCCTTCTGATTCTCCTTCTGCTTCTTCTTCTTCTGCTTTACCTGCTTCTCTTTCTGCTTCTCCTTCTGCTTCTCCTGTTTCTCCTTCTCCTTCTTGTTCTTCTGCTTTTCCTTCTGCTTTTCCTCCTGTTTCTGCTACAACTGCTACTGCTTCTACTTTTTCTGTTTCTTCTGCTTCTCCTTCTGCTTTTGATTCTCTTTCTGCTTCTGCTTCTCCTTCTGCTTCTCATTCTGCTTCTCCAGATTCTGATTCTTCTGCTTCTCCTGCTTCTCCTTCTGCTTCAGGTTCTGCTTCTGCTTCTTCGGATTCTTATGCTTCTGCTTCTCCTGCTTCTGCTTCTTCTGCTTCCCCTCCTTCTCTTTCTGCTTCTCCATCTGCTTCTGCTTCTTGTCCTTTTCCTGTTTCTTCTGCTTGTTCTTCTCCTGTATCTGCATTTCCTGCTTCTACTTCTGCTGCTCTTTCTGTTTCTCCTGCTGCTTTCCTTCTACTGCTCCTTCTTCTGCTTCTCTTTCTGCTTCTACTCCTGTTTCTCCTTCTCCTTCTCCTTCTAGTTCTTCTGCTTTTCCTCTGCTTCTCCTTCTGCTTCTGAATCTTCTGCTTCTTCTGCTACTGCCTCTGCTTCTTCTGTTTCTTCAGCTTCTCCTTCTGCTTTGCTTCTCTTTCTGCTTCTGCTTCTCCTTCA
>NW_012322353.1:0-1566 GCF_000151885.1 Dipodomys ordii
TCACCACGCTGTGTCCCCCGCTGAGTCCCCTCTGTGTCGCCACTGTGTCCCCCTGTGTCCTCGCTGTGTCCCCCGCTGTCTCCCGCTTTGTCCCCCGCTGTGTTCCGCTGTGTCCCGCTGTGTCCTCGCTGTGTCCCCCGCTGTGTACCGCTGTGTCCCCGCTGTGTCCCCAGCTGTGTCCCGCTGTGTCCCGCTGTGTACCCCGCTGTGTCCTGCTATTTTCCCGCAGTGTCCCCTCTGTGTCCCGCTTTGTCCCGCTGTGTCCTCGCTGTTTCCCCAGCTGTGTACACCACTGTGTCCCGCTGTGTCCCTGCTGTATCGACGCTGGGTACCGCTGGGTCCCGCTCTGTCCTCCCTGTGTCCCCAGCTGTGTCCCACTGTGTCCTCGCTGTGTTCCCCGCTGTGTCCTCGCTGTGTCCCACGCTGTGTTCCGCTGGGTCCTCGCTGTTGCCCGCGATGTGTCCCATTTTGTCCCCAGCTGTGACCCCGCTCTGTCCCGCTGTGTCCCTGCTGTGTCCCGCGCTTTGTCCCACTGTGTCCCTCTGTGTCACCGCTGTGTCCCGCTGTGTACCCCGCTGTGTCCAGCTGTGTCACCGCTGTGTCCCGCTGTGGCCCATCTCTGTCTCCGCTACACCCCGCTGTGTCCCCCGCTGTGTCCCACTGTGTCCCGCTGTGTCCCCCGCTTTGTCCTGCTGTGTCCCCGCAGTGTCCCCTCTGTGTCCCGCTGTGTCACACTGTGTCCCGTGGTGTCCAACTTTGTCCCAATCTGTGTCCCGCTGTGTCCCCGCTGTGTCCTGCTGTGTCCCGCTGTGTCCCAGATTTGTTACCGCTCTGTCCCCGGTGTGTCCCCGCAGTGTCCCGCTGTGTCCCGCTGGGTCCCAGCTGTGTCTGCTGTGTCCCCGCTTTGCCCCCGATGTGTCCCGCTCTGTCCTGCTGTATCTGCCTCTTTGTCCCCCGCTGTATCCCCCACTGTGTCCCGCTGTGTCCCCCGCTGTGTCCCCTGTTGTGTCCTCCGCTGTGTCCTGCTGTGTCCCTGCTCTGTCCCGGCTATGTCCCGCTGTGTCCCCCGCTATGTCCTTGCTGTGTCCCGCTGTGTCCCGCTGTGTCCCTGCTGTGTCCCCCGCTGAGTCCCACTGTATCCCGATGAGTCCCGCTGTGTCCTGCTGTGTCCCCGCTGTGTCTCCGCTGTGTCCCACTGTGACACCGCTGTGTCCCGCTGTGTCCCCCGCTGTGTCCTTGCTGTGTCCCCGCTGTGTCCCCGCTGTGTCCCCGTTGTGTCCCCGCTGTGTCCTGCTGTGTCCCTTGGTGTCTCGCTTTGTCCCCCGCTGTGTCCTCCGCTGTGTCCCCGCTGTGTCCCGCTCTGTCCCCACTGTGTCCCCCAGTGTCCCGCTGTGTCCCCCGCTGTTTCCCGCTGTTTCTCCCGCTTTTTCCCCCGCTGTGTCCCTATCTGTCCCCCGCTATGTCCCGTTGTGTCTCCAGCTGGGTCCAGCTGTGTCCCGCTGTGTCCCCGCTGTGTCCCAGCTGTGTTCCCCGCTGTGTCTCTCTGTGTCCCCGCTGTGTCCCGCT
>NW_012322354.1:0-1566 GCF_000151885.1 Dipodomys ordii
TCCCTCTCCATCTCCTACATCAGCTTCTCGATCTGACATCTGCTCTCTGCTTCTCCTGCTTCTACTTCTGCATCGTCATCTGCTTCTGCTTCTTCTTCTGCTTCTGCTACTCCTTCATCTGCTTCTCCTTCTGCTTCTCCCACTGCTTCTCCTTCTGCTGCTCCTTCTCCTTCTTCTGCTTCTCCCTCTGATTCTTCTTCTTATGGTTATTCTTTTTCTTCTGCTTCTGCTTCTGCTTCTCCTGCTTCTGCTTCTTCTGCTTCTAATTCTTCTCCTTATGCTTCTCCTTCTTCTTCTTCTTCTTCTTCTTCTTCTTCTTCTTCTTCTTCTTCTTCTTCTTCTTCTTCTTCTCTTTATTCTGCTTCTTCTTTTCCTGCTTCTTCTGCTTCCACTCCTTCTCTTTCTTCTTCTCATTCTGCTTCTGCTTCTCCTTCTGCTTCTCCTATTGCTTCTGCGGCTCTTCCTTCTCCTTATCCTACTTCTACTTCTCCTTCTGCTTCTGCTTCTTCTGCTTCTCCTGCTTCTCCTTATGCATCTTCTTCTGCTTCTGCTTCTCCTTGTGCTGCTTCTTCTGCTTGTGTTTCTCCTTCTGCTTCTCCTTCTGCTTCTTCTGCTTCTCCTTCTGATTCTCCTCCTTCTGCTTCTGTTTCTCTTTCTCCTTCTTGTTCTCCTGCTTTTCCTTCTGCTTCTCCTTCTGCTGCAACTGCTACTGCTTCTGCTTCTTCTGTTTCTTCTGCTTCTCCTTCTGCTTTTGATTCTCTTTCTGCTTCTGCTTCTCCTTCAGCTTGTCATTCTGCTTCTCCAGATTCTGCTTCTTCTGCTTCTCCTGCTTCTCCTTCTGCTTCAGGTTCTGCTTCTGCTTCTTCGGATTCTTATGCTTCTGCTACTCCTGCTTCTGCTTCTTCTGCTTCCCCTCCTTATCTTTCTGCTTCTCTTTCTGTTTCTGCTTCTCTTTTTGCTTCTGCTTCTTGTCCTTCTCCTGTTTCTTCTGCTTCTGCTTCTCCTGCTTCTGCTTCTTCTGCTTTTCCTGCTTCTCTTTCTGCTTCTCCTTCTGCTACTGCTTCTCCTTCGGCTTCTGCTCCTTCTCCTTCTTCTCTTTCTTCTTCTGCTGCTTCTCCGTCTGCTTCTGCTTCTTCTGCTTTTCCTGATTCTCTTTCTGCTTATCCTTCTGCTTCTCCTTCTGTTTCTCCTTCTCCTTCTCGTTCTTCTGCTATTCCTTCTGCTTCTCTTTCTGCTTCTGCATCTTCAGCTTCTTCTGCTACTGCTTCTGCTTCTTCTGTTTCTTCTGTTTCTCCTTCTACTTCTCCTTCTGCTTTTGCTTCTCTTTCTGCTTCTACTTCTCCTTCTGGTTCTCCTTCTTCTTCTCCAGATTCTGCTTCTTCTGCTTCTCCTGCTTCTCCTTCTGCTTCAGGTTCTGCTTCTGCTTCTTCGGCTTCTTCTCCTTCTATTTCTGCTTCTCCTTCTGTTTCTACTTCTCTTTCTGCTTCTTCTTCTTCTCCTTCTTCTGCTTCTGCTTCTCCTGCTTCTTCTTCTCCTGCTTCTCCTTCTGTTTCTCTTTATGCTTAT
>NW_012322355.1:0-1566 GCF_000151885.1 Dipodomys ordii
TTTCTTCTTCTGCTTCTCCCCACTGTTTCTGCTTCTGCTTCTTTTGCTTATTCTTTTTCTTCTGCTTCTGCTTCTCCTGCTTCTGCTTCTTCTGCTTCTACTGCTTCTCCTTATGCTTCTCCTTATGCTTCTCCTTATGCTTCTCCTTAGGCTGATGCTTCTTCTTCTTCTTCGTCTTCTTCTTCGTCGTCTTCTTCTTCTTCTTCTTCTTCTTCTTCTTCTTCTTCTTCTTCTTCTTCTTCTTCTTCTTCTTCTTCTCCTTCTCTTTCTTCTGCTTATGATTTTCCTGCTTCTTCTGCTTCTACTGCTTCTCTTTCTGCTTCTCATTCTGCTTCTGCTTCTCCTAATGCTTCTCCTATTGCTTCTGCTGCCCTTCCTTCTCCTTCTTCTTCTCCTACTTCTGCTTCTCCTTCTGCTTCTGCTTCTTCTGCTTCTCATGCTTCTCCTTCTGCATCTTATGCTGCTTCTGCTTCTCCTTCTGCTGCTTCTTCTGCTTCTGCTTCTCCTTCTTCTGTTTCTCCTTCTGATTCTCCTTCTGCTTCTCCTTCTGTTGCTCCTTCTCCTTCTTCCAATGATTCTGCTTCTTATGCTTATTACTTTTCTTCTGCTTCTGCTTCTCCTGCTTCTGCTTCTTCTGCTTCTACTGCTTCTCCTTATGCTTCTCCTCCTCCTCCTCCTCCTCCTCCTCCTTCTTATTCTTCTTCTTCTTCTTCTTCTTCTTCTTCTTCTTCTTCTTCTTCTTCTTCTTCTTCTTCTTCTTCTTCTTCTTCTTCTTCTTCTTCTTCTTCTTCTTCTTCTTCTCTTTCTTCTGCTTCTGCTTTTCCTGCTTCTTCTGCTTCCACTGCTTCTCTTTCTGCTTCTCATTCTTCTTCTGCTTCTCCTTCTGCTTCTCTTATTGCTTCTGCTGCTCTTTCTTCTCCTTCTCCTACTTCTATTTCTTCTTCTGCTTCTGATTCTTCTGCTTCTCCTGCTTCTCCTTCTGCATCTCCTTCTGCTTGTGCTTGTCCTTATGCTTCTTCTTCTGCTTCTCCTTCGCTTCTCCTTCTGCTTCTTCTGCTTCTCCTTCTGATTCTCCTTCTGCTTCTGCTTCTGTTTTTCCTTCTCCTTCTCGTTTTTCTGCTTTTCCTTCTGCTTCTCCTTCTACTTCTGCTGCTACTGATACTGCTTCTGCTTCTTCTGTTTCTTCTGCTTCTCCTTCTGCTTTTGATTCTCTTTCCGCTTCTGCTTCTCCTTCTGCTTCTCATTCTGCTTCTCCAGATTCTGCTTCTTCTGCTTCTCCTGCTTCTCCTTCTGCTTCAGGTTCTGCTTCTGCTTCTTTGGATTCTTATGCTTCTGCTTTTCCTGCTTCTGCTTCTTCTGCTTCCCCTCCTTCTCTTTCTGCTTCTCCTTCTGTATCTGCTTCTCCTTCTGCTTCTGCTTCTTGTCCTTCTCCTTTTTCTTCTTCTTCTGCTTCTCCTGTTTCTACATCTCCTGCTTCTCCTTCTGCCGCACTTTCTGCTTCTCCTGCTGCTTTTCCTTCTCCTGCAACCTTCTTCTGCTTCTCTTATTGCTTCTCCTTCTGTTTCT
>NW_012322356.1:0-1566 GCF_000151885.1 Dipodomys ordii
AAAGCGGGGGACACAGCGGAGCACCACACCGGGGACACAGCAAGGACACAGTGGGACACAGCGGGAAACAGCGGAGACAGAGCTGGACACAACGGGGGACACAGAGGTGGACACAGAGGGGACAAAGCGGGACACAGCGGGACACAGCGGTGATACAGCAGGGACACAGCGGGTGACACAGTGGGGAACACAGAGGGACACAGCGGGACACAGCAGGGGACAGCGGGGACAGAGCAGTGACACAGCAGGTCACAGCGGGGTCAAAGCGGGACACAGCGGGCTCACAGCGGGGGACACAGCGGGACACAGCGGGGCACAGCGGGACACAGTGGGGAAACAGCAGGGGACACAGTGGGACACAGCAGGACACAGCAGGACACAGCTGGACACTCCAGGGGACACAGCGGGACACAGCAGGTCACAGCGGGGGACACAGCGGGACACAGCCGGACACAGCGGGACAAAGGTGGACACAGCGGGGACACAGAAGGACACTGTGCGGACACAGAGGTACAGAACGCGGGACACAGCGGGGACACAGTGGGACACAGCGGGGACACAGCGAGGGACACAGCGGGACACAGCGCGGACACAGACGGGGACACAGCGGGACGCAGCGGGGGACAACGGAGGACTCAGCAGGACACATCAGGGGACACAGCGGGGGACACAATGGGACACAGCGGGGGACAAGCGAGCACACAGTGGGACACAGCGGGACCAAGCAGGGACACAGCGGGGACACAGCGGGGGAAACAGTGGGGGACACAGCGGGACAAAGCGGGGGACACAGCGGGGGACACAGCGGGGACACAGCGAGGACACAGCGGGACACAGCAGGAAACAGCGGAGACAGAGCTGTATACAACGGGGTACACAGCGGTACACTGTGGGGACACAGCGAGGACACAGCGGGACACAGTGGGACACAGCGGGACACAGCAGGACACAGGGGAACACAGCGGGGGACACAGCGGGATACAGCGGGTCACAGCGTGGGACACAGCGGGACACAGCGGGGGAAACAGCGAGGGACACAGAGGGACACAGCGGGGGACATAGCGGGGGACACAGCGGGACACACCAGGGGACAAGCGAGGACACAGCAGGACACAGCTTGACACACCGGGGACAGAGCGAGGACACAGCGGGGGACACAGCAGGACAGAGTGGGGACACAGTCGGGAACACAGCGGGACTCAGCGGGACACAGCGGGGGACAGAGTGGGACACAGCGGGGGACACAGCAGGACACAGCTGGACACAGCGGTGACACAGCGGGGACACAGCAGGTGACACAGCGGGGAACACAGAGGGACACAGCGGGACACAGTGGGGGACAGCGGGGACAGAGCAGTGACACAGCAGTACACAGAGGGGACAAAGCGGGACACAGCGGGCTCACAGCGGGGGACACAGTGGGACACAGCAGTGACACAGTGGGACACAGCGGGGAAAAAACAGGGGACACAGCGGGGGAAACAACGGTGGACAGCGGGGACACACCTGGGGCAACGGGGACACAGCGGGGAAACAGCAGGGGACACAGCGGGGGACACTGCGTGA
>NW_012322357.1:0-1566 GCF_000151885.1 Dipodomys ordii
CAAGATGCAAACATAAAAAGGGATGCAATAGGGAAAAATAAAGTAAAACTCTCCCTCTTTGCAGATGACATGATCTTATATTTAAAGAATTCCACAGACTCCACTTCCACATTACTCAAGCTGATTCAAAACTTTGGCAAAGTAGTAGGGTATAAAATTAATTCTCAGAAATCAATGGCTTTTCTGTATGCCAACAATGAGAAAAGCGTGGCTGAAATCAGGAAAGCAACTCCATTTGTAATAGCCCACAAAAAATGAAATACCTAGGAGTAAAGGACCTCTATGATGAAAACTTTAAAAACCTGAAAAAGGAAATCAAAACAGAACTTAGAAAGTGGAAAAACCTCTCATGCTCCTGGATTGGAAGGATCAACATGGTGAAAATGGCAATACTTCCCAAGGCTATCTACAAATTCAATGCAATACCTATCAATATTCTAACCTCATTCTTCAAGGAAATAGAAGAAGCAATCCAAAAATTTATATGGAACAATAGAAGACCCCAAATAGAAAAAACAATCCTTAACAGAATGAACAGTGCTGGAGGAATATCAATACCAAATGACAAACTCTACTACAAAACCATAGTAATCAAAACAGCTTGGTATTGGCACAAGAAGAGACCTCAGGACTAATGGAATAGAACTAAAAACCTATAAATGAACCTACAGACCTATAGCCACCAATCTTTGATAAGGGAGCTAAAAAAATAGAATGGAAGAAAGACAGCCTCTTCAGTGAATGGTGCTGGCAAAATTGGTTAAACACCTGTAGAAAACTAAAGCTAGATCCGTATATATCACCCTGCATGAGAATCAAATCCAAATGGATCAAAGACCTCAAAATAAAAGAAGACACCGTGAAAACATTGCATGACGGAATAGGATAAACTCGAGAGCTTTTTAGTACAGGCCGAAAATTTCTTTATAGAGAGCCAGAAACAAAGAGTAAAGAAAGATAAGTTAAGAAATTAATTTTTTAATTCATCTCTTTATGAAACTAGTAATTTGCTATTACAAGATGCGATGGAATTATAAATTCCAAGTGCTAATGGAGTCTGTATACATTAAACATATTATAATAGTCAAAAAACAAAAATCAAAGAAAATTTGTACAAATGGGATTACATGAAACATCAGAACTTCTGCAAAGCAAAGGTCATAGTTAGCAAGATCAATAGAAATCATGAGACATAAAATAGACAAGATCTCACATCTAAAATATACTTAGGACTCAAAAAATTAAATTCTCCAACAGCAAATCCTCAATGAAGCAACCACTCGATAACTAAGTGGGCTAAAGACTTAGAGAGTTCTCTGAAGAGGAAATAAAAATGGCCATTAGCACATGAAGAATGCTCAACTCTTCTAGCTACAAAGAATGCAAATGAGACACATTGAGATTGCACCTTAGTCTACTTAGAATGGCTATATCAGAAATATATAGCACAGATGTTGGAGGGATGTGTCTAAAGACTCCCATTGCATTGTGGTGGGGAGTTGTAAACTTGTTAACACCTTTGTAAGCAGTATGGAGTCTGCAAGAACCCAAGGTAAGTTCCCCTAC
>NW_012322358.1:0-1566 GCF_000151885.1 Dipodomys ordii
ACGAAGGCGAAGAAAAAAAAGAAGAAAGCAGCACATCATCATCTTCATGATCATCTCCTCGTCATCATCTATCATCATCATCATCATCATCATCATCTCATCTCGTCATCGTCCTCTTCTCTTTCATCTGCTTCTGTTTTCGTGCTTCTTCTGCTTCTACTGCTTCTCTTTCTGCTTCTCATTCTGCGTCTGCTTCTCGTCTGCTTCTCCTATTGCTTCTGCTGCTCTTCCTTCTCCTTCTCCTACTTCTACTTCTTCTTCTGCGTCTGCTTCTTCTGCTTCTCCAGCTTCTCCTTCTGCATCTTCTTCTGCTTCTTCTTCTCCTTCTGCTGCTTCTTCTGCTTCTGCTTCTCCTTCTGCTTCTTCTGCTTCTCCTTCTGATTCTCCTTCTGCTTCTGCTTCTGTTTTCCTTCTCCTCCTCGTTCTTCTGCTTTTCCTTCTGCTTCTGCTGCAACTGCTACTGCTTCTGCTTCTTATGTTTCTTCTGCTTCTCCTGCTGCGTTTGATTCTCTTTCCGCTTCTGCTTCTCCTTCAGCTTCTCATTCTGCTTCTCCAGATTCTGCTTTTTCTGCTTCTCCTGCTTCTCATTCTGCTTCAGGTTCTGCTTCTGCTTCTTCGGCTTCTTCTGCTTCTGCTTCTCCTGCTGCTGCTTCTTCTGCTTCTCCTGCTTCTCCTTCTGCTTTTCCTTCTGTTTCTGCTTCTGCTTCTTCCACTTCTGTTTCTTCTGCTTCTGCTTCTCCTGCTTCTGCTTCTCCTGCTTCTCTTTCTGCTTCTCTTTCTGCTTCTCCTTCTCCTTCTTCTGCTTCTCCTTCTGCTTCTGCTTCTCCTTCTGCTTCTGCTTCAATTTCCCCTTCTGCTTCTCATTCTGCTTCTGCGTCTTCTGTTTCTTCTGCTTCTCCTGCTTCTGCTTCTCCTGCTTCTCCTAGTTCTCGTGCTGCTTCTCCTTCTGCGTCTCTTTCTGCTTCTGCTTATCCTTTTGGTTCTCCTACTTCTAATCCTTCTCTTTCGCCTTCTCCGTCTTCTTCTTCTGCTTCTCCTGCTTCTTATTCTTCTCCTGCTTCTCTTTCTGCTTCTCCTTCTGCCTCTGCTTCTCCTTCTGCTTCTGCTTCTGCTTTTCTCCTTCTTCTGTTTCTTTTGCTTCTGTTTCTTCTGCTTCTTCGTCTTCTGTTTCTTCTGATTCTACTTTTGCTTCTCCTTCTTCTCCTCTTTCTGCTTCTACTTCTGCTTCTTCTGATTCTCCTGCTTCTCCTTCTTGTTCTCCTTCTGCTTCTTTTGCTTAATCTTTTTCTTCTGCTTCTGCTTCTCCTGCTTCTGCTTCTACTGCTTCTCCTTATGCTTCTCCTTATGCTTCTCCATATGCTGCTGCTTATTCTTCTTCTTCCTCTTCTTCTTCTTCTTCTTCTTCTTCTTCTTCTTCTTCTTCTTCTTCTTCTTCTTCTTCTTCTCTTTCTTCTGCTTCTGCTTTTCCTGCTTCTTCTGCTTCTACTGCTTCTCTTTCTGCTTCTCCTTCTGCTTCTCCTATTGCTTCTGCTGCCCTTCCTTCTCCTTCTCCTTCTCCTCTTCTGC
>NW_012322359.1:0-1566 GCF_000151885.1 Dipodomys ordii
TCCAGCTATGTCACCGCTGTGTCCCGCTGTGGCCCATCTCTGTCTCCGCTGTCCCCCGCTGTGTCCCCCACTGTGTGCCGCTGTGTCCCGCTATGTCCCCCGCTTCATCCCGCTTTGTCCCCCGCTGTGTTCCGCTGTTTCCCGCTGTGTCCTCGCTGTGTCCCGTGGTGTCTCACTTTGTCCCCGCTGTGTCCCCAGCTGTGTGCCCGCTGTGTCCCGCTGTGTACCCCGCAGTGTCCAGCTGTGTCACCGCTGTGTCCCGCTGTGGCCCATCTCTGTCTCAGCTGTACCCCGCTGTGTCCCCCGCTGTGTTCCGCTGTGTCCCGCTGTGTCCCCCGCTTTGTCCTGCTGTGTCTCCACAGTGTCCCCGCTGTGTCCCGCTGTGTCACACTGTGTCCCGTGGTGTCCCACTTTGTCCCCCGCTGTGTCCCCCGCTGTGTCCCCCGCTGAGTCCCCTCTGTTTCGACGCTGTGTCCCGCTATTTCCCGCTGTGTCCTCGCTGTGTTCCCCGCTGTGTCCCGCTGTGTCCCCCGTTGTGTCCACCACTGTGTCCTCGCTGTGTCCCCCTCTGTGTCCCGCTGTGTCCTCGCTGTGTCCCCCGCTGTGTCCAGCTGTGTCCCCCTCTGTGTCCCGTTGTGTCCGACTGTGTCCCGCTCTGTCCCCACTGTGTCCCGCTGTGTCCCGCTGTGTCCCCGTTGTGTGCCCGCTGTGTCCCGCTGTGTACCCCGCTGTGTCCAGCTGTGTCCTTTTGTGTCACACTGTTTCCCTCTGTGTCCCTGCTGTGTCCCTCTGTGTACCCCGCTGTGTCCAGCTTTGTCCCCGCTGTGTTTCGATGTGTCCCATGCTCTGTCCCACACTGTGTCCCGCAGTGTCCCCCGCTGCGTCCCGCTGTGTCCCCTGCTGTCTCCCACTTTGTCCCACGCTGTGTCCCGCTCTATCCCGCTGTGTCCTCGCTCTGTCCCCCGCTGTGTCCTGCTGTGTCCCCGCTGTGTCCCAAGCTGTGTCCCGCTGTGTTCCGCTGTGTCCTCGCTGTGTCCCCTGCTGTGTCCCATTGTGTCCCCAGCTGTGTACCCCACTGAGTCCCGCTGTGTGCCCGCTGTATCGACGCTGTGTCCCGATGGGTCCCGCTGTTTGCCCCACTGTGACCCTCTGTGTCCCCAACTGTGTACCCTGCTGGTTAACGCTGTGTCCCGGCTGTATCGACGCTGTGTCCCGCTGGGTCCCGCTGTGTCCTGCTGTGTCCCGCTGTGTACCCCGCTGTGTCCCGCTATGTTCCCGCACTGTCCCCGCTGTGTCCCGCTGTGTCCCACTGTGTCCCGTGGTGTCCCAGTTTGTCCCCGCTGTGTCTCGCTGTGTCCCACGCTCTGTCCCACACTGTGTCCCGCAGTGTCCCCCGCTGTGTCCTGCTGTGTCCCCCGCTGTGTCCCACTGTGTCCCCCGCTGAGTCCCCGCTGTGTCACCGCTGTGTCCCGCTGTTTCCTCGCTGAGTCCCCTGCTGTCTCCCTTTCTGTCCCCCAGCATGTGTCTCATGCTTTGTCCCCGCTGTGTCCCACTGTGTCCCGCTGT
>NW_012322360.1:0-1566 GCF_000151885.1 Dipodomys ordii
TCACGGGGTACACAGAGGGACACAGCAGGGACACAGCGGGGAAACAGCATGACACAAAAGGACACAGCTGGACACAGCGGGGTACACAGCGGGACACAGCGGACACACAGCGGGGACACAGAGGGACACAGCGGTACACAGCGGGGACAGAGCGGGAAACAGTCGGACACAGCGGGACACAGCGGGGGACACAGCGGGACACAGCGGGGGACCCAGCGAGGACACAGCGGGACACAGCGGTGGACACAACTGTGGACACAGCGGGACACAGCGAGGAACACAGCGAGGACACAGCGGGACACAGCGGGAAACACTGCGAGGTCACAGCGGGGGACAAAGCGGGACAACACGGGACACAGTGTGACACAGTGGGAGACTGCGGGGACACTGCAGGGGCACAGCGGGACAAAGCGGGCGACACAGCGAGACACAGCGGGGGACACAGCGGGGACCAGCAGGGGACAGAGAGGGGACAGAGAGGGACACAGCGGGGGACACAGAGGGGTACACAGCAGGACACAGCCGGAAACACAGCGCGGACACAGCGGGACACACCGGGACACAGCGTCAATACAGCGGGGACAGAGAGGGTCACAGCAGGGACACAGCGGGACACAGAGGGACACAGCGGGGGACACAGCGGGACACAGCGGGGACACAGCGGGACACAGCGGGACACAGCAGGGGACACAGTGGAACACAGCGTGAGACACAGCGAGGACACAGCAGACACAGCGGGACACAGCGCTGACACAGCAGGGACACAGCAGGACACAGCGGGGACACAGCGGGGGACACAGCGGGACACAACGGGGAACACAGTGAGGACACATCGGGACCCAGCAGGACACAGCGTCGATACAGTGGGGACCCAGCAGGACACAGCGGGGTACACAGTTGGGGACACAAAGGGACACAGCGGGGGACACAGCGAGGACAAGCGGGACACAGCGGGACACAGCGAGGACACTGCGGGAACATAGCGGGACACAGCGGGGACACAGAGGGACACAGCGGGACACAGCTTGGGATACACGGAGGACACAGCTGGACACATTGGGGGACACAGTGAGGACACAGCGGTACAGTGGGGTGCGGGATACAGCGGGGGACAAAGCGGGAGACAGCGGGGGACACAGGGAGGACACAGCGGGACACAGTTGCGACACAGAGGGGACTCAGTGGGGGACACAGCGGGGGACAAAGCAGGACACCACGGGACAGTGTGACACAGCGGGACACAGCGGGGACACTGCACGGACACAGCGGTACAAAGCGGGGGACACAGTGGGGACTCAGCGGGGGACACAGCGGGGGACAAAGCGGGACACCACGGAACACAGCGGGTCACAGCGGGAAACAGCGGTGACCCTGCGGGGACACAGCGGGACCCAGTGGGGGACACAGCGGGACACAGCGGGGACTCACCTGGGGACACAGCGAAGGACAAACTGGGACACCACGGGACACAGTGGGACACAGCAGGACACAGCGGGGACACTGCGGGAACATAGCGGGACACAGCGGGGGACACAGGGGGACACAGCGGGACACAGCAGGGACAGA
>NW_012322361.1:0-1566 GCF_000151885.1 Dipodomys ordii
GCTTCTTCTGTTTCTTCTGCTTCTGCTTCTCCTGCTTCTTCTGCTTCTCCTGCTTCTCTTTCTGCTTCTCCTTCTTCTTCTGCTTCTCCTTCTGCTTCTGCTTCTGCTCTTCTCCTTCTTCTGTTTCTTTTGCTTCTGTTAATTCTGCTTCTTCTTCTTCTGTTTCTTCTGATTCTACTTCTGCTTCTCCTTCTTCTCCTTCTCTTTCTGCTTCTACTTCTACTTCTTCTGATTCTCCTGCTTCTCCTTCTTGTTCTCCTTCTGTTTCTGCTTCTCTTTCTGCTTCTGCTTCTCCTTCTGCTGCTCCTTCTCCTTCTGCTTCTCCCTCTGATTCTGCTTCTTATGCTTATTCTTTTTCTTCTGCTTCTCCTGCTTCTGCTTCTTCTGCTTCTACTGCTTCTCCTTATGCTTCTCCTTCTCCTTCTCCTTCTTCTTCTTCTTCTTCTTCTTCTTTTTCTTCTTCTTCTTCTTCTTCTTCTTCTTCTTCTTCTTCTTCTTCTTCTTCTTCTTCTCTTTCTTTTGCTTCTGCTATTCCTACTTCTTCTGCTTCTACTGCTTATCTTTCTGCTTCTCCTTCTGCTTCTGCTTCTCCTTCTGCTTCTCCTATTGCTTCTGCTGCTCTTCCTTCTCCTTCTCCTACTTCTGCTTCTTCTTCTGCTTCTGCTTCTCCTTCTGCTTCTCCTTATATTTCTCTTTCTCCTTCTCGTTCTTCTGCTTCTACTTCTGCTTTTGCTTCTGCTACTTATGCTTCTTCTGTTTCTTTTGCTTCTGCTTCAGTTGCTTCTGCTTCTTAGCTTCTCCTGCTTCTCCTGCTTCTGTTTCTGCTTCTTCTTCTTCTTCTCTTTCGGGTTCTCCTGCTTCTGCTTCTTCTGCTTCTCCTGCTACTCTTTCTGCTACTCATTCTGCTTCTGCTTCTCCTTCTGCTTCTGCTTCTCCTCCTTCTCCTTCTCCTTCTCCTACTTCTGCTTCTTCTTCAGCTTCTGCTTCTTCTGCTTCTCCTGCTTCTCTTTCTGCATCTCCTTCTGCTTGTGCTTGTTCTTATGCTTCTTCTTCTGCTTCTGCTTCTCCTGCTTCTTTTGGTTCACCTTTTGCTTCTGCTTCTACTCCTTTTCCTGCTTCTCCTTCGGCTTCTCCCTCTGCCTCTCCTTCTGCTTCTCCTTCTGTTTCTCCTTCTCCTTCTCATTTTTCTGCTTTTCCTTTTGCTTCTCCTTCTGCTTCTACATGTGCTCCTTCTCCCTCTGCTTCTGCTTCTCATGCTTCTTCTTTTTCTTCTGCTTCTGCTTCTCCTGCTTCTGCTTCTTCTGCTTCTCTTTCTGCTTCTCCTGCTGCTTGTCCTTCTGCTCCTCGTTCTCCTTCTACTACTTCTCCTTCTGCTTCTACTTCTGCTTCTTCTTCTTCTCCTTCTACTTCTTCTGCTTCTCCTTCTTCTTTTGCTTCTTCTTCTCCTTTTGCTTCTTCTTTTTCTTCTTCTTCTCCTTCTTCTTCTTCTTCTTCTTCTTCTTCTTCTTCTTCTTCTTCTTCTTCTTCTTCTTCTTCTTGTTCTTCTTCTTCTCCTTCTCCTTCTCC
>NW_012322362.1:0-1565 GCF_000151885.1 Dipodomys ordii
AATAAGTAGTCCTCTGGTGTGTCCGCTGCTTCTTATCCCTAGTTACTCCCGGATTTTGTGATCTAGGATCATCGCTGCCTTAGTCCGCCTTGTGCACCAGATGACCCGGGAGCCCTGTATCTTCAATTATCCACTCAGAAAGCCGGAAGTGGTACTGTGGCTCAAGTAGTAGAGCCCTAGTCTTGAGCTGAAGAGTTGGGCGACAGTTTCCACGCTCAGGGTTCAAGCCCGCGTTCCGTGAAAAACCAAAACCAAAAACAAAACAAAAACACCAAAAAAATCATGAAAATAATAAGGTAATGTGTGTGTGTATGTGTATCACACTATATATATAAGTATATATGTATGTATATAAATATATGTGTGCATGTATATATACACACGTGTGTAAATAAACGAATAGATGTGTATTTATACATATATTGTCTATGTATAAAATGAATATATAATATATATATATTACACACACACACACACACACACACACACACACACACACACACACACACACACACACGCCACGTACATAGACAGATAAAGCCAAAAGTGGAGCTCTGGTTCAAGTGATAGACTGCTAGACTTGAGCCAAAAAAGCTGGGTGGCTGAGTGAGTGACAGTGCCTTGACTTCAAGTCCCAGGATTGCCCACCTCCCCATAAAAAGGAGAAAAAGGAGAGGGGGAGGAAACACAAAGAAAGAAAGAAAGAAAGAAAGAAAGAAAGAAAGAAAGAAAGAAAGAAAGAAAGAAAGAAAGAAAGAAAGGAAGGAAGGAAGGAAGGAAGGAAGGGAGGGAAGAAGGAAGGAAGGAAGGAAGGAAGGAAGGAAGGAAGGAAGGAAGGAAGGAAGGAAGGAAGACAGGAAGGAAGGAAGGAAGGAAGGAAGGAAACAAGCATTAATGATCTGTTTTCCTTATCTGTAAAGAAAGAAAGAAAGAGAGAGAGAGAGAGAGAGAGAGAGAAAGAAAGAAACAAAGAAAAAGAAAGAAAGAAAGAAAACAAGATTAATGATCTGTTTTTCTTATCTGTAAAGAAATACCCCAAACATCTAGAATTGAGATTGGAGCATAGATAAAAACAACTATCTGTGCATAATTCAGTTGCCACATCCCCCCCCCTGCCCCGCTTTAACCCTGAAAACACCAATGAAGTCAGGAGCTGTGTGGTTCTCTCTGTCTGTCTGTCTGTGTCTGCCTTTTTTTTTTGGGGGGGGGGGGCAGGTTGTCTGGTTGCATACTTGCTTAATTAATCCCCGCCCCCCCCCGCCTTCGGGCTTCCCTGGAGTCCTGCTCCTAATTATCTCTTTAATATCTCTTTATCTTCCAGTCCCTGCTTCCTGACCGGATGGTGATATCTGAAGCACTCAGCGGCAACCAGACAGCCAGAGGGGAACGCGAGCCATCCATGCAGGTGGCGTACCCGTCCATCCTCACCCCCCCCCGCAGGCGATTACTCGACCACGACCACGACCTCCGACCCCCCCCCGCACCAAAATCCACAACCCTACCCTCGGAACAAAATAAAACAAATTTGCTTGAATCTCACGCTTCCTTTTGTTTGTAATTGATGC
>NW_012322363.1:0-1565 GCF_000151885.1 Dipodomys ordii
CATGCGTATAATCCTAGCTACTCAGGAGGCTGAGATATGAAGATCACAGCAAAAGATTTAAAATAGGTTTGGCCTCACCCATCAGAAGTCAAGATGAGAAAACCCAGAGTCTGACATATGCTGGTGCACTCCATACCAGCAGGGCTCACCTCCTTACACTAAGTGCTGGCCATGCTCTCTGTCCCCCTGGGAAGCCAACCCCTGTGGGCCCCATACTCAGGTCCTCCCAAGCTCCAGCTGCCACCAACCAGGCCCAAAGGAGTAGAGAGCTCGAAGGCACAGAGGTCCCTTGGTCTTATAATTTAATGTTGCTGAGTCCCCTTCAAGTGTCTCACACTTCCAGGCCCCCAGACCTCAGCCACAAAGCCCATGCATCCCCCAAATGTATCAGGCACAAGTTACCAAAGGACCCAGCCTCCTTATTGCAACCCACTTCTACACACACACCCACACACACAAATCCAGACCAGTGACAGATGACTCGTCCATGCAGCACCTGCAATTTTCCAAATGATCACTCACCTGAGCACAGTCAGGTTATACAAGGAGGAAGATGATCTCTCTCTCTCTCTCCCTCTCTCTTTCATGCACACACACAGACACAGACACACACACACACAGACACACAGACACAGACACACACACACACACAGAGTCTCAGAGCAGTGCCTCTCCAGAGTTTGTTGGTTCCTCATCTGGGACAATGTACAAGCTGGAGCACAGGGGTTCCCTTAGAGGAATCAGGGGATCGCACCCAAGTGGAGCACCACTCTAATGATGCAGTACTACACACACACACACACACACACACACACACACACACACACACACAGACTCAGAGCAGTGACTCTCCAGAGTTTGTTGGTTTCTCATCTGGGACAATGTACAAGCTAGGGCACGGGGGTTCCCTTGGAGAAATCAGGAGCTCCCACCCAAGGGGAGCACCACTCTAATGATGCAGCACCACCCTGCCTATCCCTTTCTCCAGGGCCAGACCTTTGACTCCCCATTCACCAAAACCCTAGGCCAGGACACTAGGTGAAGGAGTCCCGAGACAAGTGGTTCCTCAGAGCCAGGAAAGGAAACAAGCAGGGGATCATGGTGACCCCAGAGGGGTGTCTGACCCAAGGTGGGGGCGGTGTTGGGGAAATGGATGGTGTCCTAAAGGCTACATGCATGGACTTACTCCCTAATTCCAGCCTACATGCTTCTGGGCCTCAAAGAGACCAGATGGACTGGGAGCACCAGCAGAAGCTGGCAGAGCTGGGAAATGTGATCACTCTGTGAGAACTGTTGACAGTTGGGGGGCGGGGACAGGCTGGGTGGATGTGTATGTGTGTTTGGGGAGGGGTGTTCCTCCCAGATATTCACATTCTGCTCTGACCCCCAGCACTCTCCCTTCCCTACTAGGCTTTTCTGGGACCTCTCGTCAGGTGAAAGGGTGACCGAGCACAGAGGACAAGGGCTCACAGAGCAAGAGAGACCTATCTTCTGTATCCAACACCCCAGCCCCAAGAAAAAAAGAAAAGACCCAAGAAGACAGGTGTGGAGGTGCTGCTCCCCAC
>NW_012322364.1:0-1565 GCF_000151885.1 Dipodomys ordii
CTTCTGCTGCTCCTTCTCCTTCTCCTTCTTCTGCTTCTCCCACTGCTTCTGCTTCTGCTTCTTTTGTTATTCTTATTCTTCTGCTTCTGCTTCTCCTGCTTCTGCTTCTACTGCTTCTCCTTATGCTTCTCCTTATGCTTCTCCTTATGCTGCTGCTTCTTCTTCTTCTTCCTCTTCTTCTTCTTCTTTTTCTTCTTCTTCTTCTCTTTCTTCTGCTTCTGCTTTTCCTGCTTCTTCTCCTTCTACTGTGTATCTTTCTGCTTCTCATTCTGCTTCTCTTTCTGGTTCTTCTATTGCTTCTGTTGCACTTCCTTTTCCTTCTCCTTCTCCTATTTCTGCTTCTCCTGCTTCTTCTGCTTCTCCTGCTTCTCTTTCTGCTTCTCCTTCTGCTTCTGCTTCTTCTGCTTCTCCTGCTTCTCGTTCTGCATCTTTTTCTGCTTCTGCTTCTCCTTCTGCTGCTTCTTCTGCTTCTGCTACTCCTTCTTCTGCTTCTCCTTCTTGATTCTCCTTCTACTTCTCTTTCTGCTGCTCCTTCTCCTTCTTCTGCTTCTCCCTCTGATTCTTCTTCTTATGCTTATTCTTTTTCTTCTGCTTCTGCTTCTCCTGCTTCTGCTTCTTCTTCTTCTTCTGCTTCTTCTCCTTATGCTTCTCCTTCTGCTTCTTCTCCTTATGCTTCTCCTTCTCCTTCTCCTTCTTCTTCTTCTTCTTCTTCTTCTTCTTCTTCTTCTTCTTCTTCTTCTTCTTCTTCTTCTTCTTCTTCTTCTTCTTCTTCTTCTTCTCCTTCTTCTGCTTCTGCTTTTCCTGCTTCTTATGCTTCTGCTGTTTCTCTTTCTGCTTCTCATTCTGCTTCTGCTTCTCCTTCTGCTTCTCCTATTGCTTCTGCTGCACTTCCTTCTCCTTCTCCTTCTCCTACTTCTGCTTCTCCTTCTGCTTCTGCTTCTTCTGCTTCTCCTGATTCTCGTTCTGCATCTTTTTCTGCTTCTGCTTCTCCTTCTGCTGCTTCTTCTGCTTCTGCTATTCCTTCTTCTGCTTCTCCTTCTGATTCTCCTTCTACTTCTCTTTCTGCTGCTCCTTCTCCTTCTTCTGCTTCTCCCTCTGATTCTTCTTCTTATGTTTATTCTTTTTCTACTGCTTCTGCTTCTACTGCTTCTGCTTCTTCTGCTTCTACTTCTTCTCCTTATGCTTCTCCTTCTCCTTATGCTTCTCCTTCTCCTTCTTCTTCTTCTTCTTCTTCTTCTTCTTCTTCTTCTTCTTCTTCTTCTTCTTCTTCTTCTTCTTCTTCTTCTTCTTCTCCTTCTTCTTCTCCTTCTTCTTCTTCTCCTTCTTCTCCTTCTTCTTCTTCTCCTTCTTCTCCTTCTTCTTCTTCATCTTCATCTTCTTCTTCTTCTTCTTCTTCTTCTACAACTACAACAGATACATCTTCATCTTCATCTGCTTCTTCTGCTTACTACTTCAACTGCTGCTTATACTGCTGCTTCTTCAGTACCAAATGATGCAGATTACTGCTTCTACTACTGCTACTGCTACTTCATCTGCATCTACATACAGGTTTCAGGTGCGGATTC
>NW_012322365.1:0-1565 GCF_000151885.1 Dipodomys ordii
GACACAGCGGACGCAGTGGGGGACACAGCAGTACACAGCCGGACACAGCGGGACACAGCGGGGGACACAGAGGGGTACAGAGCGGTACACAGCGAGGACACAGCGGGACACAGCAGGACACAGCGTTGATACAGCGGGTACACAGCGGGACACAACGGGGTACACAGCTGGGGACACAACGGCACACAGGGGGGAAAAAACGAGGAAACAGCGAAACACAATGGGGGACACAGCAAGGACACAGCGGGACACAGCGGGGGACACAGCGAGGAAACAGCGGGACACAGTGGGACACAGCTAGGGACAAAGTGGGGGACAGCGGGGGACACAGCAAAGACACAGCAGGACACCATGGGACACAGTGTGACACAGCAGGACACAGCGGGGGACCCATCGAGGACACAGCGGGATATATTGGGGGACACAGAGAGGACACAGCGGGGGACACAGCGGGACACAGCGGGGAACACTGCGAAGTCACAGCGGGACCCAGCGGGACACAGCGTCGATACAGCGGGGACACAGTGGGACACAGCGTGGTACACAGCTGTGGACACAACGGGACACAGTGGGGGCACAGCGGGACACAGCGGGACACAGTTGGACACAGCGGGGAGAAAGCGTGAGACACAGCGGGGGACAGAGCGGGAGACAGAGGGGGACACAGCGAGGACACAACGGGACACAGTGGTGACAAAGCGGGGGACACAGAGGGACACAGCGGGGGACACAGAGGGGGAGACAGCAGGACACAGCGGGACACAGCGGGGGACACAGCGATGACAAAGCGGGACACAGCGGGGATATAGCGGGACTCAACACAGTCACAGCGGGACACAGCAGGACACAGCGGGACACAGCGGGGACACAGCAGGGGACAGAGCGGGACACAGCGGGGGACACAGCGGGACACAGCGGGGGACACAGGGGGGACAAAGGGGACACAGCAGGGGACACAGCGAGGACACAGCGGGACACTTCTGGGACACAGCGGGAATCAGCGGGGGACACAGCGGGACACAGCGGGACACAGCGGGGACACAGCGGCGACTCACCGGGGGACACAGCGGGGGACAAAGCGAGACACCACAGAACACAGTGGGAAACAGCGGGACACAGCGGGGAAACTGCGGGGACACAGGGAGACAAAGCGTGGGACACATAGGGACACAGCGGGGGACACAGTGGGGGACACAGCGGGACACAGCGGGACACAGCAGGGGGACACAGCGAGGACAACACGGAACACAGCGGGACACAGCGGGAAACAGAGGGGAACCTGCGGGGACACAGTGGTACACAGTGGAGGACACAGTGGGAAACAGCGGGGGACACAGCGGGACACAGTGGGGGACAAAGCCAGGACACAGCGGGACACAACGGGACACAGCAGGGGGACACAGCGAGGACACCACGGAACACAGCGGGACACAGCGGGAAACAGAGGGGAACCTGCGGGGACACAGTGGTACACAGTGGGGGACACAGTGGGAAACAGCGGGGGACACAGCGGGACACAGTGGGGGACAGAGCGTGGGACACAGCGAGACACAGCGGGGACAAAG
>NW_012322366.1:0-1565 GCF_000151885.1 Dipodomys ordii
GACGCAGAAGGAGAAGCAGCACGAGAAGTAGGAGAAGCAGGAGAAGCAGAAGCAGGAGAAGCAGAAGGAGAAGCAGAAGCAGAAAGAGAAGCAAAAGCAGAAGGAGAAGCAGAAGAAACAGAAGAAGCAGAGGCAGTAGCAGAAGTAGCAGAAGATGCAGAAGCAGAAGGAGAAGCAGAAGAACGAGAAGGAGAAGGAGAAACAGAAGGAGAAGCAGAAAGAGAAGCAGAAGAAGGAGCAGGAGAAGGAAAAGCAGCAGGAGAAGCAGAAAGAGCAGCATAAGGAGAAGCAGGAGATGCAGAAACAGGAGAAGCATAAGCAGAACAAACAGGAGAAGGACAAGAAGCAGAAGCAGAAGGAGAAGCAGAAACAGAAGGAGAAGCAGAAAGAGAAGGAGGGGAAGCAGAAGAAGCAGAAGCAGGAGAAGCAGAAGCATAAGAATCCGAAGAAGCAGAAGCAGAACCTGAAGCAGTAGGAGAAGCAGGAGAAGCAGAAGAAGCAGAATCTGGAGAAGCAGAATGAGAAGCAGAAGGAGAAGCAGAAAGAAAAGCAGGTAAAGCAGAATAAGAAGAAGCAGAAGGAGAAGCAGAAGAAGGAGAAGGAGAAGCAGAAGCAAAAGAAGATGCAGAAGGAGAAGCAGGAGAAGCAGAAGAAGCAGAAGCAGAAGGAGAAGCAGGAAAAGCAGAAGAAGCCCAAGCAAAAGGAAAAGCAAAAGAAGGAGAAGGAGAAGCAGAGGCAGAAGAAGAAGCATAAGGACAAGCACAAGCAGAAGGAGATGCAGAAGGAGAAGCAGGAGAAGCAGAAGAAGCAGAAGCTGAAGGAGAAGCAGAAGTAGGAGAAGGAGAAGGAGGAGAAGCAGAAGGACAAGCAGAAGCGGAATGAGAAGCAGAAAGAGAAGCAGGAGAAATACAAGATGCAGAAGCAGGAGAAGCCGAAAGAGAAGAAGTAGAAGAAGCAGAAACTGAAGCAGAAGGAGAAGCAGAAGCAGAAGGAGAAGCAGCAGAAGAAGTAGAACCAGAAATTCAGGCAGGAGAAACAGAAGAAGCAGAAGCAGAAAGAGAAGCAAAAAGAGAAGCAGAAAGAGAAGTAGAAGAAGCAGCAGAAAGAGAAGCAGCAGAAGAAGCAGAAAAACAAGCAGGAGAAGCAGAAGCAGAAAGAGAAGTAGAAGCAGAAGAATCAGAAGAAGCAGAAGCAGAAGAAGAAGCAGTAGAAGCATAAGAAGCAGAAGCAGGAGAAGCAGAAGCAGAATAAATAAAGAAGCATATGATGCAGAAGCCGAAGCAGAGGGAGAAACAGAAGAAGGAGAAGGAGCAGCAGAAGGTGAAGCAGATGGAGATGTAGAAGGAGAATGAGAAGCAGAATCAGAAGGAGAAGGAAGAGGAGAAGATGGAGAATCAGAAGAAGCAGAAGCAGAAGCAGAAAGAGAAGCAGAAGAAGGGAGAAGGTGAAGCAGAAGGAGAAGGACAAGTAGGTGAAGCTGCAGAAGCAGAAGCGGGAGAAGCAGCAGCAGAAGAAGAAGAAACAGAAGAAGGAGAAGGATTATATGAGAGGAGAAGCAGAAGCTG
>NW_012322367.1:0-1565 GCF_000151885.1 Dipodomys ordii
GCCTGGAGAAGCAGAAAGCAGGAGAAGCAGAATCAGGATGAAAATAGAAGATGGAGAAGAAAGCCAGAAGCAGATAGAAAAGCAGAAACAGAAGGGAGAATCAGATAATAGATGCAGAAGAAGCCGAAGAAGCAAAAAGGAGAACCCTTTAGCAGAAGTAGAACCTGTAGAAGCAGAAGAAGCTGTATCTGGAGAAGAAGAAGGAGAACCAGAAGGAGAAGCAGAAGCAGATAGTGATGCTAATTCAGAAGGAGATGCTTGAAGAAACAGAAGAAGCAGAAGCAGTAGCAGAAGAAGCTGAAGATGCAGAAGCAGAAAGAGAAGCAGAAGGAATAGCAGAAGAACGAGAATGAGAAACAGAAGGAGAAGCAGAAGGAGAACCAGGAAAAGAAGAAGAAGCAGAAGCAGACGGAGAAGCAGAAGAAGGAGAAGGAGAAGCAGAAGCAGAAGAAGAAGCAGAAGGAAAAGAACAAGCAGAAGGAGATGCAGAAGGAGAAGCAGGAGAAGCAGAAGAAACAGAAGCAGAAGGAGAAGAAGAAGGAGAAGAAGCAGAATTCGAAGAAGCAGAAGCAGAAATAGAAAGAGAAGCCGACGAAGAGAAGCAGAACGAGAAGCAGGAGACAGAAGAAGCAGAAGCGGGAGAAGCAGAAGAAGAAGAAACAGAAGAAGGAGAAGGAGCAGAAGGAGAAGCAGAAAGAGAAGCAGGAAAAGCAGAAGAAGCAGAAGCACTAGAAGCAGAAGCAGAAAACAGGAGAAGGACAAGAAGCAGAAGCAGAAGGAGAAGCAGAAACAGAAGGAGAAGCAGAAAGAGAAAGAGGGGAAGCAGAAGAAGAAGAAGCAGGAGAAGCAGAAGCATAAGAATCCGAAGAAGCAGAAGCAGAACTTGAAGCAGAAGGAGAAGCAGGAGAAGGAGAAGAAGCAGAATCTGGAGAAGCAGAATGAGAAGCTGAAGTAGAAGCAGAAGCAGAAGAAGAAAGAGAATCAAAAGCAGAAGGAGAAGCAGAAGAAACAGAAGAAGCAGAAGCAGTAGCAGTTGCATCAGAAGCAGAAGGAGAAGCAGAAGGAAAAGCAGAAGAATGAGAAGGAGAAGAAGAAACAGAAGGAGAAGCAGAAGGAGAATCAGGAGAAGCAGAAGAAGCAGAATGAGAAGCAGAAGGAGAAACAGAAGCAGAAGAAGCAGCAGATCGAGAAGCAGAAGCAGAAGAAGATGCAGAAGGAGAAGCAGGAGAAGCAGAAGAAGCAGAAGCAGAAGCAGAAGGAGAAGTAGAAGTAGGAGAAGGAGAAGGAAGAGCCGCAGAAGCAATAGGAAAAGCAGAAGGAGAAGCAGAAGCAGAATGAGAAGCAGAAAGAGAAGCAGTAGAAGCAAAAGAAGCAGGAAAAGAAGAAGCAGAAGAAAGAGAAGAAGAAGAAGAAGAAGAAGAAGAACAATTAGAAGAAGAAGAAGGAGAAGAAGAAGAAGAAGAAGAAGAAGAAGAAGAAGAAGAAGAAGAGAAGAAGAGAAGAAGAAGAGAGAGAAGAGAGAGAGAGAGAGAGAGAGAGAGAGAGAGGAGAAGAGAAGAGAGCAT
>NW_012322368.1:0-1565 GCF_000151885.1 Dipodomys ordii
GTGTCCCCGCAGTGTCCCCGCTGTGTCCCGCTGTGTCACACTGTGTCCCATGGTGTCCTGCTTTGTCCACAGCTGTGTCCCCCGCTGAGTCCCCTCGGTGTCCTGCTGTGTCCTCGCTGTGTGCCCCGCTGTCTCCCACTTTGTCCCACGCTGTGTCCCACTGTGTCCTCGCTGTGACCCCCGCTGTGTCCCGCTTTGTCCCCGCTGTGTCCCACTGTGTCCCGCTGTGTCCCGCTGTGCCCCCACTGTGTCCCGTTGTGTCCACAGCTGTGTACCACGCTGTGTAACGCTGTGTCCCCGCTGTATCGACGCTGTGTCCCGCTGTGTCCCGCAGTGTCCCCCGCTGTGTCCCCCGCTGTGTCCCGCTGTGTCCCCCGCTGTGTCCCGCTGTGTCCCGCTCTGTCCCTGTTGTGTCCCGCTGTGTCCTGCTGTGTCCTCGCTGTGTACCACGCTGTCTCCCGCTCTGTCCCCCGCTACGTCTCACGATTTGTACTCGCTGTGTCCCACTGTGTCCCGCTCTGCCCCAACTGTGTCCCGTTGTTTCCACAGATGTGAACCGCGCTGTGTAACGCTGTATCCCCGCTGTATCGACGCTGTGTCCCGCTGGGTCCCGCTGTGTCCTCGCTGTGTTCCCCGCTGTGTCCCGCAGTGTCCCCCGCTGTGTCCCCCGCTATTTCCTCGCTGTGTCCCACACTGTGTCCCGCTGTGTCCTCGCTGGGTCCTCCGCTGTGTCCCGCTGTGTCCCACACTGTGTCCCGCTGTGTCCCGCTCTGTTCCGCTCTGTCCCTGCTGTGTCCCGCTGTGTACTGCTGTGTCCTCGCTGTGTCCCCCGCTGTCTCCCGCTCTGTCCCCCGCTGTGTCTCACGATTTGTCCTCGCTGTGTCCCACTGTGTCCCGCTCTGTCCCGCTGTGCCCCCACTGTGTCCCCTTGTGTCCACAGATTTGTACCACACTGTGTAACGCTGTATCCCCACTGTATCGACGCTGGGTCCCGCTGGGTCCCGCTGTGTCCTCGCTGTGTTCCCTGCTGTGTCCCGCTGTGTCCCCCGGTGTGTCCCCCGCTGTTTTCCTGTCTGTGTCCCCCGCTGTTTCCCGCTGTGTCTTCGCTGGGCCCCCCGCTGTTTCCCGCTGGGTCCCCCGCTGTGTCCCGCTGTATCCCGATGTGTCCCCTGCTCTGTACCCTGCTTTGTCCCGCTGTGTCTTCGCTGTGTCCCGCTCTGTCTCCCCCTTTTCCCCGCTGTGTCCCGCTCTGTCCCGTGGTGTCCCGCTGTGTCCCCCGCTGTGTCCCCCGCTGAGTCCCCGCTGTGTCCCCGCTGTGTCCCGCTGTGTACTGCTGTGTCCCCCGCTGAGTACCGCTGTGTCCCCGCTGTGTCCCCGCTGTGTCCCAATGTGTCCCCGGCTGTGTCCCGCTGTGTCTACTGCTGTGTTCCTGCTCTGTCCCGCTGTGTCCCGCTGTGTCCCCCTGTGTCCTCACTGTGTCCCACGCTGTGTTCCGCTGAGTCCTTGCTGTGTCCTCCGATGTGCCCCGTTGTGTCCCCAACTCTGTACCCCGCTGTGGCCCACTC
>NW_012322369.1:0-1565 GCF_000151885.1 Dipodomys ordii
GCTTCTTATGCTTCTTCTTTTTCTTCTGTATCTGCTTCTCCTGCTTCTGCTTCTTATGCTTCTACTGCTTCTTCTTCTGGTTCTGCTTCTTCAGCTTCTAATTCTCTTTCTGCTTCTGCTTCTCCTGCTTGTTTTTCTGCTTCTTCTGCTGCTTCTCCTTCTGCTGCTTCTTTTACTACTCCTTGTGCTTCTCTTTTTGCTTCTCCTTCTGCTTCTGCTTCTGCTTCTTCTGTTTCTCCTGCCTGAATTTCTGGTTCTACTTCTTCTGCTGCTTCTCCTTCTGCTTCTGCTTCTCCTTCTGCTAATGTTTCTGCTTCTTCTGCTTCTTCTCTTTCGGCTTCTCCTGCTTCTGCTTCTTGTCCTTCTCCTGCTTCTCTTTCTGCTTCTCTTTCTGCTTCTGCTTCTCCTTCTGCTTCTCCTCCTTCTCCTACTTCTGCTTCTCCTTCAGCTTCTGATTCTTCTGCTTCTCCTGCTTCTCCTTCTGCATCTCCTTCTGCTTGTGCTTGTCCTTATGCTTCTGCTTCTGCTTCTCCTTCTCCTTCTTTTGCTTCTCCTTTTGCTTCTGCTTCTTCTGCTTTTCCTGCTTCTCCTCCTGCTTCTGCTTCTTCTGCTTCTCCTGCTTCTCATTCTGCATCTTCTTCTGCTTCTCCTTCTACTTTTTCTGCTTCTCCTTCTGATTCTCCTTTTGCTTCTTCTTCTTCTGCTTTACCTGCGTCTCTTTCTGCTTCCCCTTCTGTTTCTCCTTCTGTTTCTCCTTCTCCTTCTTGTTCTTCTGCTTTTCCTTCTGCTTCTGCTACAACTGCTTCTGCTTCTACTTCTTCTGTTTCTTCTGCTTCTCCTTTTGCTTTTGATTCTCTTTCTGCTTCTGCTTCTCCTTCTGCTTCTTATTCTGCTTCTTCAGATTCTGCTTCTTCTGCTTCTCCTGTTTGTCCTTCTCCTTTTGCTTTTGATTCTCTTTCTGCTTCTGCTTCTCCTTCTGCTTCTTATTCTGCTTCTTCAGATTCTGCTTCTTCTGCTTCTCCTGTTTGTCCTTCTGCTTCACGTTCTCCTTCTGCTTCTTCACATTCTTATGCTTCTGCTTCTCCTGCTTCTGCTTCTTCTGCTTTCCCTCCTTCTCTTCCTGCTTCTCCTTCTTTTTCTGCTTCTCCATCTGCTTATGCTTCTAGTCCTTCTCCTGTTTCTTCTGCTTCTGCTTCTCAAGTTTAAAACATCTCCAGCTTCTCCTGCTTCTCATTCTGCTTCTCCTATTACTTATACTCCTTCTCCTTCTTCTGATTCTTAATCTTATGCTTCTCCCGCTTTTGCTTCTCCAGCTTCTCCTGCTAATCGTTCTGCTTCTCTTCGTCGGCTTCTCTATCTATTTCTGCTTCTGCTTCTTCTGAATCTGATTCTTCTCCTTCTTCTTCTCCTTCTGCTTCTGCTTCTTCTGCATCTCCTGCTTCTCCTTCTGCATCTCCTTATACATATGCTTTTCCTTCTGCTTCTTCATCAGCTTCGGCTTCTCCTTCTTCTCCGTCTGCTTCAGATCTTCTACTATTCCTACAACTCCTTCTGCTTCTCCATCA
>NW_012322370.1:0-1565 GCF_000151885.1 Dipodomys ordii
GAAGCATTCGAATTTGGATAAGAAATTTAATCAGTAAAAGCACTAATGCAGAAGCAGGAGAAGCAGCAGCAGGAGAAGCCTAAGCAGAAGAAGATGCAGATCGAGAAGCATGTGAAGCAGATGAAGCAGAAGCAGAAGGAGAAGCAGAAGTAGGAGAATGAGAAGGAGAAGGAAGTGCAGCAGAAGCAATAGGAGAAGCAGAAGGAGAAGCAGAAGCAGAATGAGAAGCAGAAAGAGAAGCAGTAGAAGCAGAAGAAGCAGGAAAACAGAAGCAGAAGAATGAGAAGAAGAAGAAGAAGAAGAAGAAGAAGAAGAAGAAGAAGAAGAAGAAGAAGAAGAAGAAGAAGAAGAAGAAGAAGAAGAAGAAGCATAAGGAGAAGCATAAGGAGAAGCATAAGGAGAAGCATAAGGAGAAGCAGTAGAAGCAGAAGAAGCAGAAGCAGGAGAAGCAGAAGCAGAAGAAAAAGAATAAGCAAAAGAATCAGAAGCAGAAGCATTGGAAGAAGCAGAAGCAGAAGGAGAAGGAGCAGCAAAAGGAGAAGCAGAAGCAGAAAGAGAAGCAGAAACAGAAGGACAACAAAAGGAGAAGCAGGAGAATCAGAAGAAGCAGAAGGAGAAGCAGAAAGAGAAGGAGAAGAAGGAGAAGCAGAAGTAGAATCAGAAGAAACAGAAGAGAAGAAGCAGAAGAAACAGAAGCAAAAGAAACAGAAGAAGGAGAAGAGCAGAAGCAGAAGCAGAAGGAGAAGCAGAGGCAGAAGGAGAAGCAGAAAGAGAAGCAGGAGAAAGCATAAGAAGCAGGAGAAGCAGAAGAAGAAGACGGAGAAGGCGAAAGAGAAGGATTAGGAGTAGGAGAAGTAAAAGGATAAGCAGAACCAGAAAGAGACGCAGAAGGAGAAGCAGCACGAGAAGTAGGAGAACCAGGAGAAGCAGAAGCAGGAGAAGCAGAAGAAACAGAAGACGCAGAAGCAGAATGAGAAGCAGAAGGGGAAATTGAAGCAGAAGCAGAAGGAGAAGCAGAAGAAGGAGAAGGAGAAGCAGAAAGAGAAGCAGAAAGAGAAGCACAACGAGAAGCAGGAGAAGCAGAAGCAGGAGAAGCAGAAGCAGAAGAAACAGAAGGAGAAGAAGCAGAAGCAGAAAGAGAAGCAGAAAGAGAAGGAAAAGCAGAAAGAGAAGCAGGAGAAGCAGAAGAAACAGCAGCAGGAGAAGCAGAAGCAGAAGAAGCCGAAGAAGCAGAAGCAGAACCTGAAGCAGAAGGAGAAGCAGGAGAAGCAGAAGAAGCAGAATCTGGAGAAGCAGAAGGAGAAGCAGAAGCAGAAAGAGAAGCAAAAGCAAAAGGAGAAGCAGAAGAAACAGAAGAAGCAGAGGCAGTAGCAGAAGAAGCAGACGATGCAGAAGCAGAAGGAGAAGCAGAAGGAAAAGCAGAAGAACGAGAAGGAGAAGGAGAAATAGAAGGAGAAGCAGAAAGAGAAGCAGAAGTAGAAGCAGGAGATGCAGAAACAGGAGAAGCATAAGCAGAACATACAGGAGAAGGACAAGAAGCAGAAGCAGAAGGAGAAGCAGAAACA
>NW_012322371.1:0-1565 GCF_000151885.1 Dipodomys ordii
CGGGGACAAAGCAGGACACTTCCGGGGACACAGCGAGGTCAATGTGGGACATTGCGGGAGACACAGCGCGGACACAGCGGGACATTGCGGAACACAGCGGGACATAGCAGGGACACAGCATCGGGCACAGCGGGACACAGCGGGGGACACAGCAGGACACAGCAGGGGACACGGCGGGACAAAGCGGGACACAGCGGGGGACACAGTGATGACAAAGCGGGACACAGCGGTGACAGAGCGGGACTCAGCAGGGTCACAGCGGGACACAGCGGGACACAGCGGGGGACACAGGGGGTACAAAGCGGGACAGATCGGGATACACAGCGAGGACACAGCGGGACACAGCGGGGACACAGCAGGACACAGTGGGGGACACAGTGGGAAAAAGCAGGGGACACAGCACAGGACACAGAGGGACACAGCGGTACAGAGTGGGGGACACAGGGGAGACACAGCGGGACACAGCGGGGGACACAGCGAGGACACATTGGGACACAGCGGGACACAGCGGGACACAAAGGGGACACAGCAGGGGACACAGCGGGACACAGAGGGGGACACAGCAGGACACAGCGTGGGACACTGGGGGTACAAAGCGGGACACAGCGGGGGACACAGCAAGGACACAGACGGACACAGAAGGGACACTGCGGGACTCAGCGGGGAACCCAGCGGGACACAGCGGGGACGCAGCAGGGACACAGCGGGGGACAGAACGGGGGACAGAGCGGAGGACACAGCAGGGACACAGCGGGACACAGCGGGGACACAGCGGGGATACAGCAGGACACAGCAGGCGACACAGCAGGGGACACAGTGGGACACAGCGGGGGACACAACGGGGGATACAGAGGGGGACACAGCAGGGGACACAGCGGGACACAGAGGGAGACAGCGGGGACAAAGCGGGGAACACAGTGGGACACAGTGGGGGACACAGCGCGTGACACAACGGGACACAGAAGGACATAGCAAGACACAGCAGGCGACACAGCGGGGGACACAGTGGGACACAGCGGGGGACACAACGGGGGATACAGAGGGGGACACAGCAGGGGACACAGCGGGACACAGAGGGAGACAGCGGGAACAAAGCGGGGAACACAGTGGGACACAGTGGGGGACACAGCGGGTGACACAACGGGACACAGAGGGACATAGCAAGAAACAGCAGGGAACACAGCGGGGAACAACGGGGACACCCCGGAGGACAACAGGGACAAGGCGGGACACAGCGGGGCACAGTGTGGACACAGCGGGACACAGCGGGACACAGCGGGACATAGCAAGACACAGCGGGGGACACAGCGGGGAACAACGGGGCACACCAGGGGACAGCAGGGACAAGGCGGGACACAGCGGGGCAAAGTGGGGACACAGCAGGATTGAGCGGGACACAGCGGGGGACAGCGGGGACACAGCGGGACACAGCAGTACACAGCAGGACACAGCGAGGACACAGCGGGACACAGCGGGACACAGCGAGGACAAAGAGGGACACAGCGGGGACACAGAGGGTGACACAATGGGACACAGAGGGACATAGCAAGAAACAGCGGGGGTGA
>NW_012322372.1:0-1565 GCF_000151885.1 Dipodomys ordii
CCAGGGGACCCATTTGGGGGACAGTAGGTGGCTGTAGAGGGGACCCATCGGTACACAGCGTGGGACACCAGAGGGGTACTTTCGCGGGATCTATCCGGAAAACACAGCTCGGACACAGCGGGGCCTCTCCGTGGACACAGCGTCATTTCAGCGGGGACAGAGAGGGTCACAGCAGGGACACAGCGGGACTCAGCGGGACACAGCGGGGGGACTCAGCGGGACACAGTGGGGACACAGCGGGACACACCGGGACAGAGCGGGGGGACACAGAGGAACACAGCGTGGGACCCAGCGAGGACACAGCAGGACACAGCGGACACAGCGGCGACACAGCAGGGACACAGCGGGGACACAGCAGGGGACACAGCGGGACACAACGGGGAACACAGCGAGGACCCAGCGGGACCCAGCAGGACACAGCGTCGATACAGCGGGGACACAGCAGAACACAGCGGGGTACACAGCTGGGGACACAAAGGGACACAGTGGGGGACACAGCGAGAACACAGCGGGACACAGCGGGGGACACAGCAAGGACACAGCGGGACACAGAGGGACACAGCGTCGATAATGGCGGGGACACAGCAGGACACAGCGGGGTACACAGCTGGGGACACAACGGGACACAGCGGGTACACCGCGGGACACAGCGGGACACAGCGGGGGACACAGCGGGACACAGCAGGGTACACAGCAAGGGACACAGCGGGACACAGCGGGGGACACAGGGGAGACACTGCGGGACACAGCGGGGGACACAGCGAGGACACATTGGGACACAGCGGGGAAAAAGCTGGACTCAGCGGGGGACACTGCGGGTGACAAAGCCGGAAACCACGGGACACAGTGTGACACAGCAAGACACAGCGGGGACACTGCATGGACACAGGAGAACACACCCAGGGACACAGCGGGACACAGCAGGACACAGTGGGGGACACAACGGGGGACAGCAGGGGAGAGAGAGGGGACACAGCGGGACACAGCGGGGACACAGTAGGACACAAAAGGACACAGGGGGACCCAGTTGGACACAGCGGGGACACAGCAGGGACACAGCGAGGGACACAGCAGGACACAGCGGGGGACACAGCGAGGGACAGAGCGACGACACAGCGGGACACAGCGGGACATAGGGGGACTCAGCAGGGTCACAGTGGGACACAACAGGACACAGCGGGACACAGCGTGACAGAGCGGGGATACAGCAAGGACACAGCGAGGGACAAAGCGGGACAAAACGGGACACAGCATGGGACACAGCAGGACACAGCGGGGGACACAGCGGGGAACAGAGCGGGACACAACAGGGACCACAGCGAGGACACAGCGGGACCCAGCAGGGACAAAGCTGGACAAAGCGGGGTATACACAGCCAGACACAGCGGGGCCACAGCGGGGACACACCGGAACTTTGAGGGTCACATCAGGACACAGCGGGACAAAGCGGGACACATCAGACACAGCGGGGGACACAGCGGGACACAGCGGGGGACACAGCGAGGACACAGCGGGACACAGCGGGGGAAAAAGCGGGACACAGCGGGGACACAGCGGGACAAAGC
>NW_012322373.1:0-1565 GCF_000151885.1 Dipodomys ordii
GGAGAAGGAGAAGGAGAAGGAAGGGCAGCAGTAAGCTATAGGAGAAGCAGAAGGACAAGCAGAAGCAGAAAGAGAAGCAGATACAGAAGGAGAACAAGAAGGAGAAGCAGGAGAATCAGAAGAAGCAGAAGTAGAAGCAGATAGAGGAGAAGAAGGAGAAGCAGAAGTAGAATTAGAAGAAACAGAAGAAGAAGAAGAAGAAGAAGAAGAAGAAGAAGAAGAAGAAGAAGAAGAAGTAGAAGAAGAAGAAGAAGAAACAGAAGCAAAAGAAACAGAAGAAAGAGAAGAGCAGAAGCAGAAGCAGAAGGAGAAGTAGAGGCAGAGGAGAAGCAGAAAGAGAAGCAGGATTAGCAGAAGAAGCAGGAGAAGCAGAAGCAGAAGAAACAGGAGAAGCCGAAGAAGCAGAAGCAGAATCTGAAGCAGGAGAAACAGAAGAGGCACAATCTGAAGCAGAAGCAGAAGAAACAGAAATAGTAGAATAAGCAGAAGCAGAAGCAGCAGAAGAAGCAGAAGAAGAAGACGGAGAAGGCGAAAGAGAAGGATTAGGAGTAGGAGAAGCAAAAGGATAAGCAGAAGCAGAAAGAGACGCAGAAGGAGAAGCAGCACGAGAAGTAGGAGAAGCAGAAGACGCAGAAGCAGAATGAGCAGCAGAAGGAGAAATTGAAGCAGAAGCAGAAGGAGAAGCAGTAGAAGGAGAAGGAGAAGCAGAAAGCGAAGCAGAAAGAGAAGCAGAACGTGAAGCAGGAGAAGCAGTAGTTGGAGAAGCAGAAGCAGAAGAAACAGAAGGAGAAGAAGCAGAAGCAGAAGGAGAAGCAGAAACAGAAGGAAAAGCAGAAAGAGAAGCAGGAGAAGCAGAAGAAGCAGCAGCAGGAGAAGCAGAAGGAGAAGAAGCCGAAGAAGCAGAAGCAGAATCTGAAGCAGAAGGAGAAGCAGAAGAAGCAGAATCTGGAGAAGCAGAAGGAGAAGCAGAAGCAGAAAGAGAAGCTAAAGCGGAAGGAGAAGCCGAAGAAACAGATGAAGCAGAGGCAGTAGCAGAAGAAGCAGAAGATGCAGAAGCAGAAGGAGTAGCAGAAGGAAAAGCAGAAGAACGAGAAGGAAAAGGAGAAATAGAAGGAGAAGCAGAAAGAGAAGCAGAAGAAGGAGCAGGAGAAGGAAAAGCAGCAGGAGAAGCAGAAAGAGCAGCAGAAGGAGAAGCAGGAGATGCAGAAACAGGAGAAGCAGAAGCAGAAGAAACAGGAGAAGGACAAGAAGCACAAGGAGAAGGAGAAGCAGAAACAGAAGGAGAAGCAGAAAGAGAAGGAGGGGAAGCAGAAGAAGCAGAAGCAGGAGAAGCAGAAGCATAAGAATCCGAAGAAGCAGAAGCAGAACCTGAAGAAGAAGGAGAAGCAGGAGAAGCAGAAGAAGCAGAAGCAGAAGGAGAAGTAGAAGTAGGAGAAGGAGAAGGAAGAGCCGCAGAAGCAATAGGATTAGCAGAAGGAGAAGCAGAAGCAGAATGAGAAGCAGAAAGAGAAGCAGTAGAACCAGAAGAAGCAGGAAAAGAAGAAGCGGAAGAAAGAGAAGAAGAT
>NW_012322374.1:0-1565 GCF_000151885.1 Dipodomys ordii
CTGGACTTTCACAGCATATATAAACTTAGAAATATCCCCCTTAAAGTCAGACATCATTGACAGCAGCAGTTTTATCTCCTTCAAGGCAGCAGGCTCTCCTGAGCCGAGAAGTAGCAGAACTGTATTGAGTTGGAGATTATTCCTGGCACAGGCAAAGGGCAATTGTCCCTAGCCTTCAGGTGCATAAGCCCTATCCAGCTCCACTTCACCAAGTGCAGCCCACAGGTGGTGAAATCTTCTCAAGGGAACTCTTCAGCCACCACAGGAAGATAGGGAAAGGTGGCTGGGTCAGAGAAGAGAGAAGTTGCCTTTTCTCTTCTATAGGAAGAAAGACACTCTAAAATCAGCTGATCTTGCCTGATTCCTCATCACCAGTAAGTGCTGGGCCAAGCCATACCCTCCTGTGATTCATCCCACTTGGTATCCTGGCTGTTTTCACCTTCTGGATAGAGAGAAAATTTCCAGGCAATTTTTCTTTTTTTTCTTTTCTTTTGCCCCCTCCACCCTTCCTAGACATTGAACTCTGGGCCTGGGCATTGTCCTTAAGGTTTTGCATTCTACCCCGTGAGCTACAGCACCACTCTGGCTTTTCTCTGATTAAATGGAGATAAGAGTCTCATCGACTTTTCTGCCCAGGTTGGCTTCAAACCACAGTCCTCAGATCTCAACCTCTTGAGTAACTAGGATTACAGCTGTGAGCCACCAGCATCCCACTCAAATTTTGACCTTTCACAGGTTTTTAAGGACTGTTTTTAAGGACTCAGTGTCTGGTACATTACCAGGTTCATAGTAGATACACACACACACACACACACACACACACACACGAATTTAAGCAAGGAAATGAATTAATGAATGAATGAACAAAAACAGCAAATGAAACAAGAGTTTCTGGGGAAGAGAAGAGATACCTTCTTTATTTATGATTTCATAGCTGAAGAAAAACATCTTCCACAATTTATGGAGATGATACAGCTGGACAAAAATTAGACTAATGTCAAATCTACACAGTTCTTGAAGACTTCAAGTCCCTTTAGAAGAATAGCTCTTATCCCTGATAAACATGTAAAACTTATGAAAGGAAGTATCTCCTAAAGTTGCAGAGTTGGCTTAATTTTCTATCACATTTCTTTTCAATGAACAAATAACCAAATACAAAATCTTTACGCCGTATAGCCAATACACATTTATAAAAATCAGTGCAGTTGGAATTAGCAGTGTCCAGCTAACTTGACAAAAGTTACAATGGCAATGTCAGGATGGCACTGGCAGTTTGCAGGTGACTTTCTGAAGCACACTGCCACAGAGAAAACACATTCCTCTCATCAATTTCCTATGGATACCACAGAAAATTCAACCCTCTGTGCTTTTCTCAGTTTATGAGAATACATCAGGCATGCACCAAGTGTTCCTTCTTGTCATCTTTCTTAGCCTGTGACAACACACACAATGCCATACAAACACAAAGACAAGGTTGGAAACTGTGCAAGCAAAACTGAAATGCAGGAGTCATAAAGAGAAATCAGGATGTGCTTTTACTATTTTGTCTTAGATTATTATTATGA
>NW_012322375.1:0-1565 GCF_000151885.1 Dipodomys ordii
TGCTGTGTCCCCCACTGAGTCCCGCTGTGTCCACCTGTGTCCCCCGCTTTGTCTCTCCTTGTCCCGCTGTGTCCTCGCTGTGTTCCCCGCTGTGTCCCGCTGTGTCCCCCACTGTGTCCCCCGTTGTGTCCCGCTGTGTCCCACTGTGTCCCCCGCTTTGTGCCCGCTGTGTCCCGCTGTGTACTCCGTTGTGTCCAGCTGTGTCCCGCTGTGTCCTCCGCTGTGTCCCGCTGTTTCCCATTGTGTCCCGCTCTGTCCCTTCTGTGTCCTCGCTGTGTACTCCTTTGTGTCAGGCTGTGTCAACGCTGTGTCTCGCTGTGTCCCCTCTCTGTCTCCGCTGTCCCCCGCTGTGTCCCCCGCTGTGTCCCGCTGTGTCCCGCTGTGTCCCCCGCTTTGTCCCGCTGTGTCCCCGCAGTGTCCCCACTGTGTCCCGCTGTGTCCCGCTGTGTCCCCTGCTTTGTCCAGCTGTGTCCTGTTGTGTCCTCGCTGTGTCCCCCACTGTGTCCCGTTGTGTCCACAGGTGTGTACCCCGCTGTGTCGCGCTGTGTCCCCGCTGTATCGACGCTGTGTCCTGCTGTGTCCTTCCTGTGTTCCCCGCTGTGTCCCGCTGTGTCCCCGCTGTGTGCCCGCTGTGTCCCGCTGTGTACTTCGTTGTGTCCAGCTGTGTCACCGCTGTGTGCTCGCTGTGTCCCGGCTGTGTCTCACTGTGTCCTCACTGTGTCCCCCTCTGTGTCCCGCTGTGTCCCCCGCTATATGTCCCGCTGTGTCCCGCTGTATCCCGCTCTGTCCCCGCTTTGTGCCCGCTGTGTCCCGCTGTGTACTCCGTTGTGTCCAGCTGTGTCACCACTGTGTCCCGCTGTGTCCTCTCTTTGTCTCCACTGTCCCCCGCTGTGTCCCCCGCTGTGTCCCGCTGTGTCCCGCTCTGTCCCCCGCTTTGTCCCGCTCTGTCGACGCAGTGTTCCCTCTGTGTCCTGCTGTGTCACACTGTGTCCCATGGTGTCCCGCTTTTTCCCCCGCTGTTTCCCCCGCTGAGTCCCCTTTGTGTCCCCACTGTGTCCCGCTGTGTCCCGCTGTGTCCTAGCTGTGTCCCCCGCTGTGTCCCGCTGTATCCCCGCTGTGTCCCAAGCTGTGTCCCGCTGTGTCCCGCTGTGTACCGCGCTGTGTCCCGCTATGTTCCCGCAGTGTCCCCGCTGTGTCCTGCTGTGTCCCACTGTGTCCTCGCTGTGTCCCCCGCTGTGTCCCGTTGTGTCCCCAGCTGTGTACCCCGCTGCGTACCGCTGTGTCCCCGCTGTTTCGATGCTGTGTCTTGCTGTGTCCCACTGTGTCCTCGCTGTGTCCCCCACTGTGTTCTGCTGTGTCACCCGCTGTTTCCCGCTGTGTCCCCCGCTGTGTCCCGCTGTGTTCCCGAAGGGTCACCGCTGTTTCGCGCTGTGTCCCGCTGTGTTGCGTGGTGTCCCGCTTTGTCCCCCGCTGTGTCCCCAGCTGAGTCCCCGCTGTGTCCCCGTTGTGTCCCGCCGTGTCCTCGCTGTGTCCCCCGCTGTCTCCCGCTCTGTCCCCCGCTGTGA
>NW_012322376.1:0-1565 GCF_000151885.1 Dipodomys ordii
TTTCTTCTGCTTCCCCTTCTGCTTCTCCTTCTGCTTTTGCTTCTCTTTCTGCTTCTGCTTTTCCTTCTGCTTCTCCAGATTCTGCTTCTTCTGCTTCTCCTGCTTCTCCTTCTGCTTCAGGTTCTGCTTCTGCTTCTTTGGCTTCTTCTGCTTATGCTTCTCCTGCTTCTGCTTCTTCTGTTTCTCCTGCTTCTCTTTCTGCTTTTCCTTCTGTTTCTGCTTCTCCTTCTGCTTCTTCTCCTTCCTATGTTTCTTCTGCTTCTGCTTCTCCTGCTTCTGCTTCTCCTGCTTCTCGTTGTGCTTCTCTTTCTGCTTCTCCTTCTCCTTCTTCTGCTTCTCCTTCTGCTTCTGCTTCTCCTTCTGCTTCTGCTTCTGCTCCAATTTCTCCTTCTGCTTCTCATTCTGCTTCTGCTTCTTCTGTTTCTTCTGTTTCTCCTGCTTCTGCTTCTCCTGCTTCTCCTACTTCTCGTGCTGCTTCTCTTTCTGCTTCTCTTTCTGCTTCTCCTTCTCCTTCTTCTGCTTCTCATTCTGCTTCTGCTTCAATTTCTCCTTCTGCTTCTCATTCTGCTTCTGCGTCTTCTGTTTCTTCTGCTTCTGCTTCTGCTTCTCCTGCTTCTCCTAAAACTCGTGCTGCTTCTTTTTCTGCTTCTCTTTCTTCTTCTCTTTCTCCTTCTTCTGCTTCTCCTTCTGCTGCTTCTTCTTCTGCTTCTGCTTCAATTTCTCCTTCTGCTTCTCATTCTGCTTCTGCGTCTTCTGTTTCTTCTGCTTCTCCTTCTTCTGCTTCTCCTGCTTCTCCTACTTTTCGTGCTGCTTCTCCTTCTGCGTCTCTTTCTGCTTCTGCTTAAACTTTTGCTTCTCCTACTCGTAATCCTTCTCTTTCGCTTTCTCCTTCTCCTTCTTCTGCTTCTCCTGCTTCTCTTTCTGCATCTTCTTCTGCTTCTGCTTCTCCTTCTGCTGCTTCTTCTGCTTCTGCTTCTCCTTCTTCTGCTTCTCCCTCTGATTCTGCTTCTTATGCTTATTCTTTTTCTTCTGCTTCTGCTTCTCCTGCTTCTGCTTCTTCTGCTTCTACTGCTTCTCCTTCTCCTTCTTCTTCTCCTTCTCCTTCTCCTTTTCCTTCTTCTTCTTCTTCTTCTTCTTCTTCTTCTTCTTCTTCTTCTTCTTCTTCTTCTTCTTCTTCTTCTTCTTCTTCTTCTTCTTCTTCTTCTTCTTCTACTTCTTCTTCTTCTTCTTCTTCTTTTCTTCTTCTTCTTCTTCTTCTTCTTTTTTGTCTTCTTCTTCTTCTTCTTCTTCTTCTTCTTCTTCTTCGTCTTCTTCTTCTTCTTCGTCTTCTTCTTCTTCTTCTTCTTCTTCTTCTTCTTCTTCTTCTTCTTCTTCTTCTTCTTCTGCTTCTTCTTCTTCTTCTTCTGCTTCTTTTTCTTCTTCTCTTTCTGCTGCTTCTGCTTTTCCTGCGTCTTCTGCTTCTAATTCTTCTCTTTCTGCTTCTCCTTCTCCTTCTGCTTCTGCTTCTGCTTCTTGTCCTTCTCCAGAATATTCTGCTTCTGCTTCTCCTGCTTCTGCTTCTGCTA
>NW_012322377.1:0-1565 GCF_000151885.1 Dipodomys ordii
TCCTTTTGTTCTGCTTCTGCTTCTCCTTCTGCTGCTCCTTCTCCTTCTGCTTCTGCTTCTGCCAGTGCTCTGCTTCTTATGCATATTCATATTCTTCTGCTTCTACTTCTCCTTCTTCTCCTTCTACTACTTCTCCTTATGCTTCTCATTATGCTTCTCCTTATGCTTCTCATTATGATTCTCCTTATGTTTCTTCTTCTTCTTCTTCTTCTTCTTCTTCTTCTTCTTCTTCTTCTTCTTCTTCTTCTTCTTCTTCTTCTTCTTCTTCTTCTTCTTCTTCGTCTTCTTCTTCGTCTTCTTCTTCTTCTTCTTCTTCTTCTTCTTCTTCTTCTTCTTCTTCTTCTTCTTCTTCTTCTTCTTCTTCTTCTTTTTCTTCTTCTCTTCCGTCTGCTTCTGCCTTTCCTGCTTCTTCTGCTTCTACTGCTTCTCTTTCTGCTTGTCATTCTGCTTCTGCTTCTCCTATTGCTCCTGCTGCCCTTCCTTCTCCTTCTCCTTCTCCTACTTCTGCTTCTCCTTCTGCTTTTGCTTCTTCTGCTTCTCCTGCTTCTCCTTCTGCATCTTCTTCTGCTTCTGCTTCTCCTTCTGCTGCTTCTTCTGCTTCTGCTTCTCCTTCTTCTGCTTCTCCTTCTGCTGCTCCTTCTGCTTCTCGTTCTGCTTCTGATTCTCCTTCTGCTCTTCCTACTCCTAATCCTACTCTTTCTCCTTCTCCTTCTTCTTCTTCTGCTTCTCGTTCTGCTTCTGCTACTGCTTCTTCTGCTTGTTCTGTTTCTTCTGCTTCAGGTCCTGCTTCTGCTTCTTCAGCTTCTTCTGTTTCTTGTGCTTCTGCTTCTCCTGCTACTGCTTCTTCTCCTTATCTATCTGCTTCTACTTCTGCTTCTGCTTCTCCTTCTGCTCCTTCTCCTTCTCGTTCTTCTTCTTCTACTACTACTTCTTCTTCTTCTTCTTCTTCTTCTTCTTCTTCTTCTTCTTCTTCTTCTTCTTCTTCTATTTATTCTTCTTCTTCTCCTTCTTCTTCTCCTTCTTCTTCTGCTTCTCCCGCTTCTGCTTCTTCTGCTTCTCCTTCCTTTCCTCTGCTTCTGCTTCTCCTTCTCCTTCTTCTGCTTCTCTTTCTGCTTCTGCTTCTTCTGATTCACCAACTAATCCTTCTTCTTTTCCTTCTGTTTCTGCTTCTCTTTCTGCTTCTCCATCTCCTTCTGCTTCACCTTCTGCTGCTCCTTCTCCTTCTTCTGTTTCTCCCTCTGCTTCTGCTTCTGCTTCTTATGCTTCTTCTTGTTCTTCTGCTTCTGCTTCTCCTGCTTCTGCTTCTTATGCTTCTACTGCTTCTTCTTCTGCTTCTGCTTCTTCTGCTTCTTCTGCTTCTACTTCTCTTTCTGCTTCTGCTTCTCCTGCTTGTTTTTCTGCTTCTTCTGCTGCTTCTCCTTCTGCTGCTTCTTCTACTTCTCCTTCTGCTTCTCTTTTTGCTTCTCTTTCTGCTTCTGCTTCTTCTGTTTCTCCTGCCTGAATTTCTGGTTCTACTTGTTCTGCAGCTTCTCCCTCAAAAGAGGGGGCTTCTACTTCTGCTTCTG
>NW_012322378.1:0-1565 GCF_000151885.1 Dipodomys ordii
CGGGACACAGCGGGACACAGCGGGGACACAGCAGTGGACACAGCGGGACACAGCGGGGGACACAGGGGGGACGCAGCGGGACACAGCAGGGGACACAGCGAGGACACATTGGGACACAGCGGGGACACAGCGGGACTCAGCGGGGGACACAGCAGTTCACAGCGGGACACAGCGGGACACATCGGGGGACACAGTGAGACAGAGCAGGGGACACAGCAGAGGACACAGAGGGACACAGCGGGACACAGCAGGGAACACAGGGGGGACACAGCGGGACACAGCGGGGGAAACAGCGAGGACACATTGGGACACAGCGGGGACACAGCGGGACTCAGCGGGGGACACTGCAGTACACAGCGGGACACAGCGGGGCACAGCAGGGACACAGAGGGGGACAGAGCGGTACACAGCGGGACACAGCGGTGGACACAGCGGTGACACAGTGGGGCACAGTGTGGGACAGAGCGAGGACACAGCGGGACACAGCGTTACACAGCGTGTGACAAAGCGGGAGACAGCGGGGGACACAGCGAGGACACAGCGGGTCACAGCGGGGACACAGTGGGACACAGCAGTGGACACAGCGAAGACACAGCGGGACACAGCGGGGGACACAGCGGGACACAGCGGGGACACAGCAGTGGACACAGCGGGACACAGCGGGGGACACAGAGAGGACTCAGCAGGACACAGCCGGGGACACAGCGAGGACACATTGGGACACAGCGGGGACACAGCGGGACTCAGCGGCGGACACAGCAGTTCACAGCGGGACACAACGTGACACAGCAGGGGACACAGTGAGACAGAGCATGGGACACAGCAGAGGACACAGAGGGACACAGCGGGACACAGCGGGGGAC
The DNA here is from genome assembly GCF_000151885.1 of Dipodomys ordii. Classification (NCBI taxonomy): domain Eukaryota; kingdom Metazoa; phylum Chordata; class Mammalia; order Rodentia; family Heteromyidae; genus Dipodomys; species Dipodomys ordii. The sequence goes on from NW_012322378.1 coordinate 864, forward strand.
ACAGGGGTAACACAGCGGGACACAGTGGAGAACACAGCGAGGACACATTGGGACACAGCGGGGACACAGCGGGACTCAGCAGGGGACACAGCAGTACACATCGGGACACAGCAGGACACAGCGCGGCACAGCAGTGACAGCGGGGGACACAGCGGGACACAGCGGGGGACTCAGAGGGGTACACAGCGGGACACAGCGGGGGACAAATCAGGACACAGCGGGGGACATAGCGAGGACACTGCAGGACACTGCGGGAGACACAGCGAGCATACAGCGGGACACTGCGGAACACAGTGAGACAAAGCAGGGACACAGCCGGGGACACAGTGGGACACATCCGGGGACAGAGTGGGACAAAACGGGACACAGTGGGGGACACAGTAAGGACACAGAGGGACACAGCGGGGACACAGCGGGACTCAGCGGGGGACACAGTGGGACAGAGTTGGGGATACAGCAGGGCACACAGAGGGACACAGCGGGACACAGCGGGGGACACAGGAGGGACACAGCGGGAGACAGCGGGGGACACAACGGAACACAGCGGGGAACACAGGGAAGACACAGCGGGACCCAGAGGGACACAGCGTCGATACAGCGGGGACACAGTGATACACAGCGGGGTACACAGCTGGGGAAACAACGGGACACAGCGGGGGACACAGCGAGGACACAGCGGGACACAGCGGGACACAACGGGAA
>NW_012322379.1:0-1565 GCF_000151885.1 Dipodomys ordii
GAGCAGGACACAGCGGGGACACAGCCGGACACAGCAGGACATAGGGGGACACAGCGGGGACACAGCGAGACACAGTGTGGACACAGAGGGACACAACGCGGGACACAGCGGGGACACAGTGCGACAAAGCGGGGACACAGTGAGGGACACAGCGGGGACACAGAGGGGGACACAGCAGGACGCAGCGGGGGACACAGCGGTGCACACAGCAGGGCACACCGGGAGACAAGCGAGGACACAGTGGAACACAGTGGGACCAAGCAGGGACACAGTGGGGACACAGCGGGGGACTCAGTGGGGGACACAGTGGGACAAAACGGGGGACACAGCAGAGGACACACCGGTGACACAGCGAGGAAACAGCGGGACAGAGCGGGAAACAGCGAAGACAGAGCTGGACACAACGGGGTACACAGCGGGACACTGTGGGGACACAGCGAGGACACAGCGGGACACAGTGGGACACAGCGGGACACAGCCGGACACAGCGGGGGACCTAGCGGGGAAAACAGCTGGACACAGCGGGACACAGCAGGGACTCAAAGGGACACAGCGGGGATACAACAGTGACACAGCGGGACACAACGGGGACACAGCGGGACACAGCAGGGCCACAGCGGGGGACACAGCGGGGAACACATTGGGACATAGCGGTACACAGCGGAGGACAGCGGGGACACAGCGGGGGACAGAGAGGGAATACAGCGGACATACAGCGGGGACACAGAGGGGACACAGCGGGGACATAGTGGGACACAGCGTGGACACAGCGGGTGACACAGCGGGACACAGCGGGACACAGCAGGGACACAACGGGACACAGTGCGGGACACAGCGGGTTACAGAGGGGACACACCGGGGGACAACGGGGACATAGCAGGACACAGCGGGGGACAAAGAGGGACATAGCGGGGACACAGCGGGGACACAGCGGTGGACGCAGAGGGGACACAGCAGGACACAGCGGGACACACTGGGGGACACAGCGGGACACAGCGAGACATAGCGGGGGACACAGCGGGAAACAGCGCGGGACATAGTGGAGGAAACAGCGGGACACAGCGGGGAACACAGCGTGACACAGCAGGAAACAGCGGGGGACAACGGGGACACAGCGTGACACAGCGGGGAACAGAGCAAGGACACAGCGGGACACAGCGGGGACACAGAGGGAAACAGCGGGTGAAACAGCAGGACAAAGCGGGACAGAGTGGGATACAGCAGGGGACACAGCGGGGACACAGCTGTCGACACAGAGGGACACAGAGGGAGACACAGTGGGACACAGTGGGGGACACAGAGGGACACAGCAGAGGACACAGCGGGACACAGCTGGGGACACAGTGGGGGACAGCGGCGACACGGCGGGACAGAGCGGGACACAGCGGGGGACACAACGGGGACACTGCGGGGTCACAGCTGGGATAGAGTGGGGGACTCAGCGGGGGACAGAGCGGTGGACAAAGCTGGACACAGAGGGACACAGCAAGGACACAGCGGGACACAGCTGGGGACAAGCGAGAGCACAGCGGGACTCAGAGGTAAACAGCGGGGACACAGTGGGA
>NW_012322380.1:0-1565 GCF_000151885.1 Dipodomys ordii
TATACAGTGGTGTCACAGCGGGACACAGCATTGATATAGTCAATCATAGTTGGGGACACATCGAGTCATACACTGGAACTGTGAGAAACACAGTGTGGACACAGTGGGACACAGCAATACTCATCTGTGACAAAAAGGTGACTCAGCTGATCTCATCGGGACACAGCGGGACACAGCAGGGGACAGAGGGGACACACGGTTGGTCATCGGGGACACAGCAGGACAGCGCGGGGGTCACAGTGGGAAACAGCGGGAACTCAGGGGGACACAGGGGCGACACAGAGGGACACAGCACGAAACAGCGGGACAGAGTGGGGACACAGCGGGGACAAAGTGGGGGACACAGTGGGGTACACAACGGTAAACAGCGGGGGACAAAGCGGGAATCAGTTGGGGACACATCAACGGACACAGCGGGTGACACAGCGGGGGAAACAGCGGGAAACAGCGGGGGACAAAGCGAGGACACAGCAGGACACATCGGGGACACAGCAGGGACACAGCGAGACACAGCGGGACCCAGCGGGGACACAGCGGGGACACAGAGGGACACAGCTGGCGACACAGAAGCGGACACAGCAGAACACAGCGGGACACAGCGTGACACAGCGGGACACAGCGGGGACACAGCGAGGACACAGTGGGACACAGTGGGGAACACAGCGGGGGACACAACAGCGGGACACAGAAGGGGACACAGCATGGACACAGCAAGTCACAGCGGGAAAATAGTGGGGGACACAGCGGGGGACACAGCAGGATACAGAAGGACACAGCGAGGACACAGCGGGACACAGGAGGACACAGCGGGGACACAGCGGGGAAACAGCGGGGGACACAGTGGGACACGACGGGGACACAGAGGGTCTTAGCGGTTACACAGTGAGGACACAGCAGGGACACAGCGGGACACAGCGGGGACACAGCGGGGACACAACTGGACACAGCGGGACCCAGCGGGGACCCAGCGGGGACACAGCGGGACACAGCGGGGGACACAGCAGGGGACACAGCGTGGGACAGCGGGGACACAGAGGGACACAGCAGGACACAGCGGGGAAACAGCAAGGACACAACGGGACACAGCGGGACACAGCGGGGGACACAGCATGGGACAAAGCGGGACACAGCAGGGGACACAGCGGGACACAGAGGGACACAGCGGGGACAAAGCAGAGGACAAAGCGGGGACACAGCGGGACAAAGCGGGACAACACGGGACACAGCTGGACACAGCGGGGACACAGCAGGGGTCACAGCAGGGGACAGCGGGGACACAGCCGGACACAGCAGGACACAGCGGGAAACAGCGGGGACACAGCGAGGACACACCGTGACACAGAGGGGACACAGCGCGGGACAGCAGGGAGACACAGCGGGGACACAGCGGGGACACAGCAGAACACAGTGGGGACACAGCGGGGGACAGCAGGGAGACACAGCGGGGACACAGCGGGGACACATCGGTACACAGCGGGACACAGGGGGTACACAGCAGGACCCAGCGGGACACAGCGGGAAACTCAACCGGACAAAGCGGGGGACACAGCGGGACACAGCGGGGT
>NW_012322381.1:0-1565 GCF_000151885.1 Dipodomys ordii
GTGTCCCGCTGTGTCAATGCTGTGTGCCCGCTGTGTCCCGATGTGTCCATGCTGTGTGCCCGCTGTGTCCCGCTGTGTACTCCGTTGTGTCCAGCTGTGTCACCGCTGTTTCCCACTGTGTCCCCTCTCGGTCTCCGCTATACCCTGCTGTGTCCCCCGCTGTGTCCCGCTGTGTCCCTCTGTGTCGCCTGCTTTGTCCCGCTGTGTCCCCGCAGTGTCCCGCTTTGTCACAATGTGTCCCATGGTGTCCTGCTTTGTCCCCCGCTTTGTCCCCCGCTGAGTCCCCTCTGTGTGGCCGTTGTGTCCCGCTGTGTCCTCGCTGTGTCCCCCGCTGTCTCCCGCTTTGTCCCCCGCTGTGTCCCGCTCTGTCCCACTGTGTCCTAGCTGTGTCCCCCGCTGTGTCCCGCTGTGTCCCCGCTGTGTCCCTCTGTGTACCCCGGTGTTTCCAGCTAGGTTCCCACAGTGTCCCCGCTGTGTCCCGCTGTGTCCCGCTGTGTCCCCCGCTGTGTCCCGTTGTGTCCCCAGCTGTGTACCCCGCTGTGTCTTGCTGTGTCCCCGCTGTATCAACGCTGTGTCCCGCTGGCTCCCGCTGTGTCCTCGCTGTATTCCCCGCTGTGTCCCGCTGTGTACCCCTCAGTGTCCCCCGATGTGTCGTGCTGTGTCCCGCTGTGTATTGCTGTATCCCACGCTGAGTCCCGGTGCGTCCCCGCTGTGTCCCAATGTGTCCTCGCTGTGTCCCCCGCTGTGTCCCGCTGTGTCTCCCCTGTGTCCCCTGCTGTGTCCCACTGTGTCCCGCTGTGTCCCCTGCTGTGTCCCCTGCAGTGTCCCGCTGTGCCCCGCGCTGTCACCGCTGTGTCCCGCTGTGTCTTCACTGTGTCCCCCGCTGTCTCTGGCTCTGTCCCCCGCTGTGTCTCACGCTTTGTCCCAGCTGTGTCCCACTGTGTCCCGCTGTGTCCTGCTGTGCCCCCACTGTGTCCCGTTGTGTCAACAGCTGTGTACCACGCTGTGTAATGCTGTGTCCCAGATGTATCGACGCTGTGTCCCGCTGTGTCCTCGCTGTGTTCCCCTCTGTGTCCCGCTGTGTCCCCCGCTGTGTCCTCGCTGTGTCCCCCGCTGTGTCCCGCTGTGTCATCGCTGGGTCCCTCTGTGTCCCCCGCTGTGTCCCGGTGTGTCCCCCGCTGTGTCCCTGCTTTGTTCCCCGCTGAGTCCCCTGTGTCCCCGCTGTGTCCCAATGTGGCATCGCTGTGTCCCCCGCTGTGTCCCGCTGTGTCCTCCCTGTGTCCCCTGCTGTGTCCCGCGGTGTCCCGCTGTGTCCCGCTGTGTCCCCCGCTTTTTCCCGCTGTGTCCCCGCAGTGTCCCCGCTGTGTCCCGGTATGTCACACTGTGTCCCATGGTGTTCCGTTTTGTCCCCCGCTGTGTCCCTCGCTGAATCCCCTCTGTGTCGCCGCTGTGTCCCCCACTGTCTCCCGCTTTGTCCACTGCTGTGTCCCGCTCTGTCCCGCTGTGTCCTCCGCTGTGTCCCGCTGTGTCCCCACTGTGTCCCAAGTTGTGTACCGCTGTGCTGA
>NW_012322382.1:0-1565 GCF_000151885.1 Dipodomys ordii
CTGTGTCCCGTGTTGTGTCCCGCTGTGTCCTCACTGGATAGCGCACTGTGTCGCGCTGTGTCCACCACTGTCCTCCGCTGTGTCCCGCTGTGTCCCGCTGTGTTCCGCTGTGTAACGCAGTGTCCCGTGGTGTCGCATTCTGTCCCACGCTGTGTCCCCAGCTGGGTCCCATCTATGTCGCCGCTGTGTCCCTTATATGTCGTCTGCTGTCGCTTGCTGTGTCTCCCGGTGTGTCCCCCAACTGTGACCCGCTGTGTCCCGCTGTGTCCCCCGCTGTGTCCCCACTGTGTGCCCCCTGTGTCTCACTGTGTACCCCGCTGTGTCCAGCTGTGTTCCCGCTGTGTCCCGCTGTGACCCGCTGTGTTCCCAGCTGTGTCCCGCTGTGTACCCCTCTGTGTCCCCCTCTGTGTCCCGCTGTGTTCCCCGCTGTGTCCCGCTGTGTCCCGCTGTGTCCCCCGCTGTGTCCCTGCTGTGTCCCCGCTGTGTCCTGCTGTATACTGCTGTGTCCCCCGCTGAGTCCCACTGTGTCCCCGCTGTGTCCCGCTGTGTTCCCCATGTGTCCCCCGCTGTGTCCCACCGTGTCCCACTGTGTCCCCCACTGTTTCTCCCGCTGTGTCCGGCTGTGTCCCCCGCTGTGTGCCGCTGTGTCCCGCTATGTCCCCCGCTTTGTCTTGCTGTGTCCCCGCAGTGTCCCCGCTGTGTCCCGCTGTGTCACACTGTGTCCCGTGGTGTCCCACTTTGTCCCCCGCTGTTTCCCCCGCTGTGTCCTCCGCTGTGTCCCCTCTGTATCGACGCTGTGTCCCGCTATGTCCCGCTGTGTCCTCGCTGTGTTCCCCGCTGTGTCCTGCTGTGTCCCCTGCTGTGTCCCCCGCTGTGTCCTCGCTGTGTCCCCCGCTGTGTCCCGCTGTGTCCTCGCTGGGTCCCCCGCTGTGTCCCTATGTGTCCCCCGCTGTGTCCCGCTGTGTCCGACTGTGTCCCCGCTGTGTCCCGCTGTGTCCCCGCTGTGTGCCCGCTCTGACCCTCTGTGTACCCCGCTGTGTCCAGCTGTGTCCTTTTGTGTCACGCTGTTTCCCCGCTGTGTCCCTGCTGTGTCCCTCTGTGTACCACGCTGTGTCCAGCTTTGTCCCCGCTGTGTCTTGCTGTGTCCCACGCTCTGTCCCACACTGTGTCCCGAAGTGTCCCCCGCTGTGTCCCGCAGTGTCCCCCGCTGTGTCCCCCACTGTGTCCCCCGCTGAGTCCCCGCTGTGTCACCGCTGTGTCCTGCTGTTTCCTCGCTGTGTCCCCTGCTGTTTCCCTCTCTGTCCCTCGCTGCGTCTCACGCTTTGTCCCCGCTGTGTCCCACTGTGTCCCGCTGTGTCCCGCTGTGCCCCCACTGTGTCCCGTTGTGTCCACAGTGTGTACCACGCTGTGTAACGCTGCCTCCCCGCTGTATCGACGCTGTGTCCCGTTGTGTCCCGCTGTGTCCTCGTTGTGTTCCCCACTGTGTCCCGCTGTGTCCCCCGCTGTGTCCCCCGCTGTGTCCTCGCTGTGTCCCCTGTTGTGTCTCGCTGTGTCCTCACTGGGTA
>NW_012322383.1:0-1565 GCF_000151885.1 Dipodomys ordii
TCAGCGTCGATACAGCGGGGACACAGCAGAACACAGCGGGGTACACAGCTGGGGTACACAAAGGGACACAGCGGGGGACACAGCGAGGACACAGCAGGACACAGCTGGGGACACAGTGAGGACACAGCGGGACACAGCGACACACAACGTCGATAATGGCGGGGACACAGCGGGACACAGCGGGGTACACAGCTGGGGACACAACGGGACACAGCGGGTACACCGCGGGACACAGTCGGACACAGCAGGGGACACAGCGGGACACAGCAGGGGACACAGCGGGACACAGCGGGACACAGCGGGGGACACAGGGGAGACACTGCGGGACACAGCGGGGGACACAGCGAGGACACATTGGGACACAGCGGGGAAACAGCCGGACTCAGCGGGGGACACAGCGGGTGACAAAGCCGGACACAACGGGACACAGTGTGACACAGCGAGACACAGCGGGGACACTGCATGGACACAGGAGAACACACCCAGGGACACAACGGGACACAGCAGGACACAGCGGGGGACACAGCGGGGACACAGGTGGACACAGCGGTGTACTCAGCGGGACAGAGCGGGCGCACAGCGGGGACACAGCGGGATACAGCGGGACAAAGCGGGACACAGCGGGACACAGCGGGGGACACAGCGGGGGACAGAGCGACGACACAGCGGGACACAGCGGGACACAGCAGGACATAGGGGGGTCACAGTGGGACACAACAGGACACAATAGGACACAGCGGGACACAGCGGGACACAGCGGGGACACAGCAGGGACACAGCGAGGGACACAGCGGGACAAAACGGGACACAGCATGGGACACAGCAGGACACAGCAGGGGACACAGCGGGGGACAGAGCGGGACACAACAGGGACCACAGCGAGGACACAGAGGGACCCAGCAGGGACAAAGCTGGACAAAGCGTGGTATACACAGCCAGACACAGCGGGGCCACAGCGGGGACACACCAGGACACTGAGGGTCACATCAGGGACACAGCGGGACAAAGCGGGACACATCAGGACACAGCGGGGGACACAGCGGGACACAGCGGGGGACACAGCGAGGACACAGCGGGACACAGCGGGGGAAAAAGCGGGACACAGCGTTACATAACGTGGTACACAGCTGTGGACACAACGGGACACAGTGGGGGCACAGCCGGACACATCGGGACACAGTGGGACACAGCACAGCGGGGACAAAGCGTGAGACACAGCGGGGGACAGAGAGGGAGACAGCAGGGGACACAGCGAGGAAACAGCGGGACACAGTGGTGACACAGCGGGGACTCAGCGGGGGACACAGTGGGACACAGGGGGGGACACAGCGGGACACAGCGGGGGACACTGCGGGACACAGTGTGGGACAGAGCATGGGACACAGCGAGACACAGCGGGGACAAAGCTGGACACAGCGAGGTACACAGAGGGACACAGCAGGGACACAGCAGGGAAACAGCGTGACACAAAAAGGACACCGCTGGACACAGCGGGGTACACAGCGGGACACAGCGGGCACACAGCGCGGACACAGAGGGACACAGCGGGACACAGCGGGGACAGA
>NW_012322384.1:0-1565 GCF_000151885.1 Dipodomys ordii
TGTCCCCCGCTGTTTACCCCGCTTTGTCCCCACTGTTTCCCACTGTGTCCCAGCTGTATCGACGCTGTGTCTGCTGGGTCCCACTGTGTCCTCGCTGTTTTCCCCTCTGTGTCCCGATGTGTCCCCCTCTCTGTCCCGTTCTATGTCCCGCTGTGTCCCCCTCTGTGTCCCGCTGTGTCCCGCTGTGTCCTGCTGTGTCCCCCACTGTGTCCCCGCTGTGTCCCGCTGTGTCCCTAACTATGTCCCTCACTGTGTCTCCACTGTGTCCGCTCGGTCCCGCTGGGTCCCGCTGGGTCCCCTGCTGTGTGCCCGCTGTGTCCCGCTGTGTCCTGCTGTGTGCTTGCTGTATTCCCCGCTCTGTCCCGCTGTGTCCTCGCTGAATCCCCTGCTGTGTCCCGCTGTGTCCCCCGCTTTGTCCCCTGCTTTGTCCCCGTTGTGTCCCGCTGTGTCCCCCGCTGTGTCCCTGCTCTGTCCCCGATGTGTCCCGCTGTATCCCCGCTTTGTTCCTTGCTGTGTCCCTTGCTGTTTCCCCTTGTGTCCCCAGCTGTGTAAATCGCTGTGTCCTGCTGTGTCACACTGTGTCCAATGGTGTACCGCTTTCTCCCCCGCTATGTCCCCCGCTGAGTCCCCGCTGTGTCCCCGCTGTTTCTCGCTGTGTCCTCGCTGTGTCCCCCGCTGTCTTCCGCTCTGTCCCCCGCTGTGTCTCACGCTTTGACCCCGCTGTGTCCCACTGTGTCCCTTTGTGTCCTGCTGTGTCCCCCACTGTGTCCCTTTGTGTCCCCAGCTGTATACCCCGCTGTGTCCCGCTGTGTCCCCGCTGTATCGACGCTGTGTCCCGCTGGGTCCCACTGTGTCCCCCGCTGTGTCCCGCTGTGTCCCCCGCTGTGTCCCCCGCTGTGTCCCGCTGTGTCTACTGCTGTGTCCCTGCTGTGTCCCGCTGTGTCCCACGATGTGTTCTGCTGTGTCCTCGCTGTGTCCCCCACTGTGTCCCTTTGTGTCCCCAGCTATGTACCCCGCTGTGTCCCACTGTGTCCCCACTGTATCGACGCTGTGTCCCGCTGTGTCCTCACTTTGTCCCCCGCTGTGTCCCCCGCTGTGTCCCGCTGTGTCTACTGCTGTGTCCCTGCTGTGTCCCGCTGTGTCCCACGATGTGTTCCGCGGTGTCCTCGCTGTGTCCCCCGATGTGTCCCTTTGTGTCCCCAGCTGTGTACCCCGCTGTGTCTTGCTGTGTCCCCCACTATGTACCGCTGTGTCCCTGCTGTGTCCCGCTGTGTCCCCGCTGTGTCCCTCTGTGTCCCCGCTGTGTCCCGCTGTGTCCTCCGCTGTGTCCCCCGCTGTGTCCCGGCTATGTCTCACTGTGTCCTCGCTGTGTCCCACTGTGTCGCCCGCTGTGTCCCCGGCTGTGTCTCCCGATGTGTCCCGCTGTTTCCCCCACTGTGTCCTGCTGCGTCCCCCGCTGTGTCCCTGCTGTCTCCCGCTGTGTCCCGCTGTGTCCAGCTGTGTCTCGCTGTGTCCCACGCTGTGTTCCGCTGTGTCCTCGCTGTGTCCCCCGATGTGTCCATTTG
>NW_012322385.1:0-1564 GCF_000151885.1 Dipodomys ordii
TTCTTCTGATTCTCCAACTAATCCTTCTTCTTCTCCTTCTGTTTCTGCTTCTCTTTCTGCTTCTCCATCTCCTTCTGCTTCACCTTCTGCTGCTCCTTCTCCTCCTTCTGTTTCTCCCTTTGCTTCTGCTTCTGCTTCTTATGCTTCTTCTTGTTCTTCTGCTTCTGCTTCTCCTGCTTCTGCTTCTTATGATTCTACTGCTTCTTCTGCTTCTTCTGCTTCTACTTCTCTTTCTGCTTCTGCTTCTCCTGCTTGTTTTTCTGCTTCTTCTGCTGCTTCTCCTTCCGCTGCTTCTTCTACTTCTCCTTCTGCTTCTCTTTTTGATTCTCTTTCTGCTTCTGCTTCTTCTGTTTCTCCTGCCTGAATTTCTGGTTCTACTTCTTCTGCTGCTTCTCCTTCTACTTATGCTTCTGTTTCTGCTTCTTCTCTTTCGGCTTTTCCTACTTCTGCTTCTTGTGCTTCTCCTGCTTCTCTTTCTGCTTCTCATTCCGCTTCTGCTTCTCCTTTTGCTTCTGCTTCTCCTCCTTCTCCTTCTCCTACTTCTGCTGCTCCTTCATCTTCTGCTTCTTCTGCTTCTCCTTCATCTTCTGCTTCCTCTGCTTCTCCTTCTGCATCTCCTTCTGCTTGTGCTTGTCCTTATGCTTCTTCTTCTGCTTCTGCTTCTCCTTCTTTTGCTTCTCCTTTTGCTTCTGCTTCTTCTGCTTTTCCTGCTTCTCCTTCTGCTTCTGCTTCTCCTGCTTCTCCTTCTGAATCTTCTTCTGCTTCTGCTTCTCCTTCTCCTTCTTCTGCTTCTCCTTCTGATTCTCCTTCTGCTTCTTGTTCTTCTGCTTTACCTGCTTCTCTTTCTGCTTCTCCTTCTGCTTCTCCTTCTGTTTCTCATTCTCCTTCTTGTTCTTCTGCTTTTCTTTCGGCTTCTCCTTCTGCTTCTGCTACTACTGCTACTGCTTCTACTTCATCTGATTCTTCTGCTTCTCCTTCTGCATTTGATTCTCTTTCTGCTTCTGCTTCTCCTTTCGCTTGTCATTCTGATTCTCCAGATTCTGCTTCTTCTGCTTCTCCTGCTTCTCCTTCTGCTTCAGGTTCTGCTTCTGTTTCTTCAGATTCTTATGCTTCTGCTTCTCCTGCTTCTGCTTCTTCTGCTTCCCCTCCTTCTCTTACTGCTTCTCCTTCTGTTTCTGCTTCTCCTTCTGCTTTTGCTTCTTGTCCTTCTCCTGATTCTTCTATTTCTGCTTCTCCTGTTTCTCTATCTCCTGCTTCTCCTTCTGCTGCTCTTTCTGCTTCTCCTGCTGCTTTTCCGTCTCCTGCTCCTTCTTCTGCTTCTCTTTCTGCTTCTCCTTCTGTTTCTCCTTCTCCTTCCCGTTCTTCTGCTTTTCCTTGTGCTTCTCCTTCTGCTTCTGCATCTTCTGCTTCTTCTGCTACTGCCTCTGCTTCTTCTGTTTCTTCTGCTTCTCCTTCTGCTTATACTTCTGCTTTTGCTTCTCTTTCTGCTTCTGCTTCTCCTTCTGGTTACTACCTTCTTCTTCTCCAGATTCTGCTTCTTCTGCTTCTCCTGCTTCTCCTATGA
>NW_012322386.1:0-1564 GCF_000151885.1 Dipodomys ordii
GCTTCTTCTGCTTGATTCTGATTCTTCTGCTTCTGCTTTTCCAGCTTCTCCTGCTTCTGCTTCTCATTCTGCTTCAGAATCTCCTTCTAGTTCTTGAGCTTCTTCTGTTTCTTCTGCTTCTGCTTCTGCTTCTCCTGCTACTGCTTCTTCTGCTTCTTCTGCTTCTCTTTCTGCTTCTCCTTCTGCTTCTGCTTTTCCTTCTGCTCCTTCTCCTTCTTCTGTTTCTTCTTCTTCTTCTTCTTCTTCTTCTTCTTCTTCTTCTTCTTCTTCTTCTTCTTCTTCTTCTTCTTCTTCTTCTTCTTCTTCTTCTTCTTCTTCTTCTTCTTCTTCTTCTTCTTCTTCTGCTTCTCCCGCTTCTGCTTCTTCTGCTTCTCCTGCTTGTCCTTCTCGTTCTGCTTCTCCTTCTCCTTCTTCTGCTACTCTTTCTGCTTCTTCTTCTGCTTCTTCTGATTCTCCAACTTCTCCTTCTTCTTCTCCTTCTGTTTCTGCTTCTCCTTCTGCTTCTGCATCTCCTTCTGCTTCACCTTCTGCTGTTCCTTCTCCTTCTTCTGTGTCTCCCTCTGCTTCTGCTTCTTATACTTCTTCTTTTTCTTCTGCTTCTGCATCTCCTGCTTCTGCTTCTTATGCTTCTACTGCTTCTTCTTCTGCTTCTGCTTCTTCGGCTTCTACTTCTCTTTCTGCTTCTGCTTCTCCTACTTCTTTTTCTGCTTCTTAGGCTGCTTCTCCTTCTGCTGCTTCTTCTACTTCTTCTTCTGCTTCTCTTTTTGCTTCTCCTTCTGCTTCTGCTTCTGCTTCTTCTGTTTCTCCTGCCTGAATTTCTGGTTCTACATCTTCTGCTGCTTCTCCTTCTGCTTCTGCTTCTACTTCTGCTTCTGTTTCTGCCTCTTCTGATTCTTCTCTTTCGGCTTCTCCTGCTTCTGCATCTTTTGCTTCTCCTGCTTCTCTTTCTGCTTCTCATTCCGCTTCTGCTTCTCCTTCTGCTTCTGCTTCTCCTCCTTCTCCTTCTCCTACTTCTGCTTCTCCTTCAGCTTCTGTTTCTTCTGCTTCTCCTGCTCCTCCTTCTGCATCTCCTGCTTGTGCTTGTCCTTATGCTTCTTCTTCTGCTTCTGCTTCTCCTTCTCCTTCTTTTGCTTCTCCTTTTGCTTCTGCTTCTTCTGTTTGTCCTTCTTCTCCTTCTGCTTCTGCTTCTTCTGCTTCTCCTGCTTCTCCTTCTGCATCTTCTTCTGCTTCTCCGTCTCCTTCTTCTGCTTCTCCTTCTGCTTCTCCTTCTGCTGCTTTACCTGCTTCTCTTTCTGCTTCTCCTTCTGTTTCTCCTTCTGTTTCTCCTTCTCCTTCTTGTTCTTCTGCTTTTCCTTCTGCTTCTCGTTCTGCTTCTGCTACAACTGCTACGGCTTCTACTTCTTCTGCATCTCCTTCTGCTTTTGATTCTCTTTCTGCTTCTGCTTCTCCTACTGCTTCTCATTCTGCTTCTCCAGATTCTGCTTCTTCTGCTTCTCCTGCTTCTCCTTCTGCTTCAGGTTCTGAAAACTGCTTCTTCGGATTCTTATGCTTCTGCTTCTCCTGC
>NW_012322387.1:0-1564 GCF_000151885.1 Dipodomys ordii
TCCTAATCCTTCTCTTTCGCCTTCTCCTTCTCCTTCTTCTGCTTCTCCTGCTTCTCCTTCTGCATCTTCTTCTGCTTCTGCTTCTGCTTCTGCTGCTTCTTCTGCTTCTGCTTCTCCTTCTTCTGCTTCTCCCTCTGATTCTGCTTCTTATGCTTATTCTTTTTCTTCTGCTTCTGCTTCTCCTGCTTCTGCTTCTTCTGCTTCTACTGATTCTTCTTCTCCTTCTCCTTCTCCTTCTTCTTCTTCTTCTTCTTCTTCTTCTTCTTCTTCTTCTTCTTCTTCTTCTTCTTCTTCTTCTTCTTCTTCTTCTTCTTCTTCTTCTTCTTCTTCTTCTTCTTCTTCTTCTTCTTCTCCTTCTGCTGCTTCTGCTTTTCCTGCTTCTTCTTCTTCTACTGCTTCTCTTTCTGCTTCTCATTCTGCTTCTGCTTCTTCTTCTGCTTTTCCTATTGCTTCTGCGGCTCTTCCTTCTCCTTCTCCTACATCTCCTTCTACTTCTGCTTCTGCTTCTTCTGCTTCTCCTTCTGCATCTTCTTCTGCTTCTACTTCTCCTTCTGCTGCTTCTTCTGCTTCTGTTTCTCCTTCTGCTTCTCCTTCTGCCTCTTCTGCTTCTCCTTCTGCTTCTCCTTCTGTTTCTCCTTCTCGTTCTTCTGCTTTTACTTTTGCTTCTCCTTCTGCTTCTGCAGCAACTGCTACTGCTTCTGCTTCTTCTGTTTCTTCCGCTTCTCCTTCTCCTTTTGATTCTCTTTCTGCTTCTGCTTCTCCTTCAGCTTCTCATTCTGCTTCTCCAGATTCTGCTTCTTCTGCTTCTCCTGCTTCTCCTTCTGCTTCAGGTTCTGCTTCTGCTTCTTCGGATTCTTATGCTTCTGGTTCTCCTGCTTCTGCTTCTTCTGCTTCCCCTCCTTCTCTTTCTGCTTCTCCTTCTGTTTCTGCTTCTCCTTCTACTTCTGCTTCTGCTTCTTGTCCTTCTCCTGTTTCTTCTGCTTCTGCTTCTCCTGCTTCTGCTTCTGCTTTTCCTGCTTCTCTTTATGCTTCTCCTTCTGCTTCTGCTCCTCCTTCTGCTTCTGCTCCTTCTATTTCTTCTGTTTCTTCTTCTTCTGCTTCTCCCGCTCTGCTTCTTCTGCTTCTCCTGCTTCTCGTTCTGCTTCTCTTCGTCGGCTTCTCTTTCTACTTCTCCTTCTGCTTCTTCTGATTCTGCTTCTTCTCCTTCTTCTTCTCCTTCTGCTTCTGCTTCTTCTGCTTCTCCTGCTACTCCTTCTGCATCTCCTTATGCTTGTGCTTTTCCTTCTGCTTCTTCTTCTGCTTCTGCTTCTCCTTCTTCTGCTTCTTCGTCTGTTTCTGCTTCTTCTGTTTTTCTTGCTTCTCCTTCTGCTTCTCATTCTTCTTCTCCTTCTGTTTCTCCTTGTCGTTATTCTGCTATTCCTTCTGCTTCTCTATCTGCTTCTGCATCTTCTGCTTCTTCTGCTACTGCTTCTGTTTCTGCTTCTTCTGTTTCTTCTGCTTCTCTTTCTGCTTCTCCTTCTGCTTTTGCTTCTCTTTCTGCTTCTGCTTCTCCTTCTTCTCCAGA
>NW_012322388.1:0-1564 GCF_000151885.1 Dipodomys ordii
TCACCTTCTGCTTCTTCACATTCTTATGCTTCTGCTTCTCCTGCTTCTGCTTCTTCTGCTTTCCCTCCTCCTCTTCCTGCTTCTCCTTCTGTTTCTGCTTCTCCTTCTGCTTCTGCTTCTTGTCCTTCTTGTTTTTCTTCTGCTTCTGCTTCTCAAGTTTCTGCATCTCCTGCTTCTCCTTCTGCTGCTCTTTCTGCTTCTCCTGCTGCTTTTCCTTCTCCTGCTCCTTCTTCTGCTTCTCTTTCTGCTTCTCCTTCTGTTTCTCCTACTCCTTCTCCTTCTCGTTCTTCTGCTTTTCCTTCTGCTTCTGCATCTTCTGCTTCTTCTGCTACTGCCTCTGCTTCTTCTGTTTCTTCTGCTTCCCCTTCTGCTTCTCCTTCTGCTTTTGCTTCTCTTTCTGCTTCTGCTTCTCCTTCTGCTTCTCCAGATTCTGCTTCTTCTGCTTCTCCTGCTTCTCCTTCTGCTTCAGGTTCTGCTTCTGCTTCTTCTGCTTCTTCTGCTTCTGCTTCTCCTGCTGCTGCTTCTTCTGCTTCTCCTGCTTCTCTTTCTGCTTTTCCTTCTGTTTCTGCTTCTCCTTCTACTTCTTCTCCTTCCTATGTTTCTTCTGCTTCTGCTTCTCCTGCTTCTGCTTCTCCTGCTTCTCGTTGTGCTTCTCTTTCTGCTTCTCCTTCTCCTTCTTCTGCTTCTCCTTCTGCTTCTGCTTCTCCTTCTGCTTCTGCTTCTGCTTCAACTCCTCCTTCTGCTTCTCATTCTGCTTCTGCGTCTTCTGTTTCTTCTGCTTCTCCTGCTTCTGCTTCTCCTGCTTCTCCTACTTCTCGTTCTGCTTCTCTTTCTGCTTCTCTTTCTGCTTCTCCTTCTCCTTCTTCTGCTTCTCCTTCTGCTTCTGCTTCTCCTTCTGCTTCTGCTTCTGCTTCAATTTCTCCTTCTGCTTCTCATTCTGCTACTGCGTCTTCTGTTTCTTCTGCTTCTCCTGCTTCTGCTTCTCCTGCTTCTCCTACTTCTCGTGCTGCTTCTACTTCTGCGTCTCTTTCTGCTTCTGCTTATCATTTTGCTTCTCCTACTCCTAATCCTTCTCTTTCGCCTTCTCCTTCTCCTTCTTCTGCTTCTCCTGCTTCTCCTTCTGCATCTTCTTCTGCTTCTGCTTCTCCTTCTGCTACTTTTTCTGCTTCTGCTTCTCCTTCTTCTGCTTCTCCCTCTGATTCTGCTTCTTATGCTTATTCTTTTTCTTCTGCTTCTGCTTCTCCTGCTTCTGCTTCTCCTGCTTCTGCTTCTTCTGCTTCTACTGCTTCTCCTTCTCCTTCTTCTCCTTCTCCTTCTCCTTCTCCATCTTCTTCTTCTTCTTCTTCTTCTTCTTCTTCTTCTTCTTCTTCTTCTTCTTCTTCTTCTTCTTCTTCTTCTTCTTCTTCTTCTTCTCTTTCTGCTGCTTCTGCTTTTCCTGCGTCTTCTGCTTCTAGTGCTTCTCTTTCTGCTTCTCCTTCTGCTTCTGCTTCTGCTTCTTGTCCTTCTCCTGTAATACTTCTGCTTCTGCTTCTCCTGCTTCTGCTTCTTCTGCTTTCCTGCTCTC
>NW_012322389.1:0-1564 GCF_000151885.1 Dipodomys ordii
TTCTCCTTCTACTTCTCTTTCTGCTGTTCCTTCTCCTTCTTCTGCTTCTCCCTCTGATTCTTCTTCTTATGCTTATTCTTTTTCTACTCCTTCTGCTTCTCCTGCTTCTGCTTCTTCTGCTTCTACTTCTGCTCCTTATGCTTCTCCTTCTCCTTCTCCTTTTTCTTCTTCTTCTTCTTCTTCTTCTTCTTCTTCTTCTTCTTCTTCTTCTTCTTCTTCTTCTTCTTCTTCTTCTTCTTCTTCTTCTTCTCTTTCTTCTGCTTCTTCTTTTCCTGCTTCTTCTGCTTTTACTGCTTCTCTTTCTGCTTCTCATTCTGCTTCTGCTTCTCCTTCTGCTAATCCTATTGCTTCTGCGGCTCTTCCTTCTCCTTCTCCTACTTCTACTTCTCCTTCTGCTTCTGCTTCTTCTGCTTCTCCTGCTTCTCCTTCTTCTTCAAGTTCTGCTTCTGCTTCTTCGGATTCTTATGCTTCTGCTTCTCCTGCTTCTGCTTCTTCTGCTTCCCCTCCTTCTCTTTCTGCTTCTCCTTCTGTTTCTGCTTCTCCTTCTGCTTGTGCTTCATGTCCTTCTCCTGTTTCTTCTGCTTCTGCTTCTCCTGTTTCTGCATCTCCTGCTTCTCCTTCTGTTTCTCCTTATGCTTCTCCTTCTGCTTCTCCTTCTTCTTCTTCTACTTCTGCTTCTGCTTCTCCTTCTGCATCTTCTTCTGTTTCAATTTCTCCTTCTTCTGCTTTTCATTCTGCTTCTGCTTCTCCTGCTTCTGCTTCTTCTGCTTCTCCTGCTTCTCCTTCTGCTTCTCTTTCAGCTTCTGCTTATCATTCTGTTTCTCCTACTCCTAATCCTTCTCTTTCTCCTTCTCCTTCTTCTTCTTCTGCTTCTCCTTCTACTTCTTCTTCTGCTTCTTCTGCTTTTTCTGTTTCTTCTTCTTCTGCTTCAGCTTCTACTTCTTCTGCTTCTCCTTTTGCTTCTGCTTCTCCTTCTGCTCTTCTCCTTCTTCTGTTTCTTCTGCTTCTGCTTCTCCTGCTTCTTCTTCTGCTTCTCCTACTTCTCCTTCTGCTTCTCCGTCTCATTCTCCTTCTCCTTCAATTTCTCCTTCTTGTGCTTCTCATTCTGCTTCTGCTTCTGCTTCTCCTACTTCTGCTTCTTCTGTTTCTCCTTCTGCTTCTCCTTCCTCTTCTCTTTCTTCTTCTGATTCTCCTTCTGCTCCTCCTACTCCTAATCCTTCTCTTTCTCCTTCTTCTTCTTCTGCTTCTCGTTCTGCTTCTGCTTCTTCTCCTTGTTCTGTTTCTTCTGCTTCTGCTTTTCCAGCTTCTGCTGCTTCTGCTTGTCCTTCTGCTTCAGGTTCTCCTTCTGCTTCTTGGGCTTCTTCTGTTTCTTCTGCTTCTGCTTCTCCTGCTACTGCTTCTTCTGCTTCTCTTTCTTCTTCTCCTTCTGCTTATGCTTCTCCTTCTGCTCCTTCTCCTTCTTCTGTTTCTTCTTCTGCTGCTGCTTCTCCCGCTTCTGCTTCTTCTGCTTCTCCTGCTTGTCCTTCTCCTTCTGCTTCTCCTTCTCCTTCTTCTCCTTCTCTTT
>NW_012322390.1:0-1564 GCF_000151885.1 Dipodomys ordii
CAGGGCGTTAACCCCCGCCCCCCATCCTATATCTTTTCTTGTTCTGCTCCGTTGCAGGGGACTGACGTCCAAGGTTCCAGATCATTTATCCCCACGCCCCGCCATCCTCAGAGCCCGGGTGTCAGTAGAAGAGAACCCACATGGCTTCTCCGCATTACCCAAGCTCTACTTGCCGTGGCTCCCAGTCCACCTCATCTCCACATTCCCCCTTCTCGAAATGCCGTGGGCCCCTGGGTGGGTGTCCTATTCTATAAGAAAATAGCGCGCGACAAGGCCTTGTCTTTTTATGGAAGGCCCCCAGAAACGCCTCCCCCTCCGCAACACGTCGGCTGGCGGTCGAAACCCCGCCCTCCCCCCTCCCCGTCGTCATGGCTACGACAGAGGAAAAGCAAATGATGATAATAATGAATCATAACAACCTATATGTATGTGTATGTCAGAACTCTCACTCCCCACTGCCGGGTAGGTGAGGACTGACTGACTGAGTGAGTGACTGACCCGACCCGTGTTTTGCCCCTTCCGCCGCCCCATCCACCTTGTCGACGGCGAACGCGCGCCATCTAGTGGTGGTTTTTTGAATTGCAGTTTTCTCTCATGAAATGCATGGGGGAAAAAAAACAAACAAACCACGCACTGACTGACTGAGAAAACCGGCCCAGGCTGGCTGGCCCCGAGAGAGACTGCCTTCTTTTCAGAGAAGGGGTGGGGTGGGGATGATGATGTGCCTCGTTGGAGTATGGGGCCCATGCATAGGCAGGCAGGCAGGCAGGCAGGCTCGGAGTGGGACCGTTGTGTGTTGGAGCGCCAGTACAGTAGCTCAAGCCCCAGGATTGACTGGCAAGTCGAGAGGAAAAGGAGGGAGGGAGTGCGGGCGGGCGTCAGAGAGAATTCAAACGAGAGAGAGAGAGACAGACAGACAGACAGACAGACAGACAGAGACAAAGAGAGACACAGAGAGAGAAATAGAGAAACAGAAACAGAGAGACAAGAGACAGAGACGTGGTGAATTGGTCCGGCTGGACTACATACATGCTCTGTCGCATCCGATCTTTGAGTTTCCTCAAAGATGCACGCAAGCACACACACAGATACACTGAGATGCCCTCTGCCCCCTCTTCTCTCCTCTCCAATTCCCCGTCCCCTCCCCCCTCCCCCCCCGTCAGGCACCAGAAATGAGATCCCTCCCCTTCGCCTATTGCGTCAATTACAAACAAAAGGCAGCGTGAGATTCAAGCAAATTTGTTTTATTTTGTTCCGAGGGTAGGGTTGTGGATTTTGGTGCGGGGGGGGGGGGTCGGAGGTCGTGGTCGTGGTCGAGTAATCGCCTGCGGGGGGGGGTGAGAATGGACGGTTACGCCACCTGCATGGATGGCTCCCGTTCCCCTCCGGCTGTCTGGTTGCCGCTGAGTGCTTCAGATATCACCATCCGGTCAGGAAGCAGGGGCTGGAAGATAAAGAGATATTAAAGAGATAATGAGGAGCAGGACTCCAGGGAAGCCCGAAGGCGGGGGGGGGGGCTGGGGGGAGGGGGGAGGGAGAGAATGGTGGAGAGGAGGGAGACGTG
>NW_012322391.1:0-1564 GCF_000151885.1 Dipodomys ordii
CACTCCTTCCCCTTCTTCTGCTTCTCCTTCTGCTTCTGCTTCTCCTTCTGCTTCTGCTTCAATTTCTCCTTCTGATTCTCATTCTGCTTCTGCGTCTTCTGTTTCTTCTGCTTCTCCTGCTTCTGCTTCTCCTGCTTCTCCTACTTCTCGTGCTGCTTTTCCTTCTGCGTCTCTTTCTGCTTCTGCTTATCCTTTTGCTTCTCCTACTCCTAATCCTTCTTTCTCGCCTTCTCCGACTTCTTCTTCTTCTGCTTCCCTTGCTGCTTCTGCTTCTGCTTATTCTACTATTACTGTTTCTTCTGCTTCTGCTTCAGATTGTGCTTCTTCTGTGTCTCCTTCTGATTCAGATTCTGCATCTGCTTCTTCGGCTTCTCCTGTTTCTTCTGCTTCTGCTTCTCCTGCTTCTTCTGCTTCTCCTGCTTCTCTTTCTGCTTCTGCTTCTGCTCTTCTCCTTCTTCTGTTTCTTTTGCTTCTGTTTCTTCTGCTTCTTCTTCTGTTTCTTCTGATTCTACTTCTGCTTCTCCTTCTTCTTTTATTTCTGCTTCTAATTCTGCTTCTTCTGATTCTCGTGCTTCTCCTTCTTGTTCTCCTTCTGTTTCTGCTTCTCTTTCTGCTTCTGCTTCTCCTTCTCTTTCTTCTGCTTCTCCCAGTGCTTCTGCTTCTGCTTCTTTTGCTTATTCTTTTTCTTCTGTTTCTGCTTCTCCTGCTTCTGCTTCTTCTGCTTCTACTGCTTCTCCTTATGCTTCTCCTTATGCTTCTTCTTCTTCTTCTTCTTCTTCTTCTTCTTCTTCTTCTTCTTCTTCTTCTTCTTCTTCTTCTTCTCTTTCTTCTGCTTCTGCTTTTCCTGCTTCTTCTGTTTCTACTGCTTCTCTTTCTGCTTCTCATTCTGCTTCTGCTTCTCCTTCTGCTTCTCCTATTGCTTCTGCTGCCCTTCCTTCTCATTCTCCTTCTCCTACTTCTGTTTCTCCTTCTGCTTCTGCTTCTTCTGCTTCTCCTGCTTCTCCTTCTGCATCTTCTTCTGCTTCTGCTTCTCCTTCTGCATTTTCTTCTGCTTCTGCTTCTCCTTCGCTTCTCCTTCTGCTTCTTCTGCTTCTCCTTCTGATTCTCCTTCTGCTTCTGCTTAAGTTTTTCCTTCTCCTTCTCGTTCTTCTGTTTTTCCTTCTGCTTCTCCTTCTGCTTCTGCTGCAACTGCTACTGCTTCTGCTTCTTCTGTTTCTTCTGCTTCTCCTGCTTCTCCTACTTGTCTTGCGGCTCCTTCTGTTTCTTCTCTTTCTGCTTCTCCTTCTGTTTCTCCTTCTTCTCCTTCTAGTTCTTCTGCTTTTCCTTCCGCTTCTCCTTCTGCTTCTGCATCTTCTGCTTCTTCTGCTACTGCCTCGGCTTCTTCTGCTTCTCCTTCTGCTTCTCCTTCTGCTTTTGCTTCTCTTTCTGCTTCTGCTTCTCCTTCTGCTTCTCCAGATTCTGCTTCTTCTGCTTCTCCTGCTTCTCCTTCTGCTTCAGGTTCTGCTTCTGCTTCTTCGATTTCTTCTGCTTCTGCTTCTCCTGCATGCTACTTCTTCTGCTTCTC
>NW_012322392.1:0-1564 GCF_000151885.1 Dipodomys ordii
CATGGTAGGGTTTGTTGGTGTTGCTGCGAAGCCTTCTCCTATTTATGCTGGTTTAGGGTTGATTATTAGTGGTGGAGTTGGGTGTGGGTTAATAATGTTATATGGAAGTTCTTATATAGGATTGATAGTATTCTTAATTTATTTGGGTGGAATATTGGTAGTATTTGGTTATACTACTGCAATAGCTACAGAGGAGTATCCTGAAGCTTGAAGTTCTAATATTTGACTATGAATGTTGCTTTTATTAGGGGTAATTATAGAGGCTATGTTAGTAGTTTATGTGCTTGGAGATGAGGGAGTAAATGTGTTAGATAATGTATATGATGTGGATGAGTGGGTTGTATTTGATAATGATGAGATAGTTTTAGTTCGAGAAGATTCTGTAGGTGTTGGAGCTATATATAGTTATGGAAGTTGGTTGATGGTTGTAGCGGGGTGGTCATTGTTTGTTGGTGTATTTATTATTGTGGAGGTGACTCGTGGGGTTTAGGTAGATATAAGAATTAGGACTAGAATAGATAGAAGGAATGATAGGAAATAGATTGCGATTAGTCCTTTATGGTTTGATGAGGAGGAGGATGCTGATTGTTGTAATGAGCTAATAAGTTTAGGCATAGATTTTTCTGTTCAGATATAATCTAGTGTTGAAGTAGCTATTTTTTGATTGAAAGATAGGTTAGAAAAATGGGATGTAACGATGTACAATTAATGGAAAATAGCCTAGCATGTTAGAGAAGTTATAGTGATATGAATTTGGATAGAGTTTTAGGTAGAGTGTTATAGAATTTAGTTCTAATGCGATTACAAATCCTGTGATTGTGATGATGAGGGCTGTTAGTTTAATTATAGTTGGTATAGTCATGATTGGTGTATTAATTGGATTAATAAAGTTTGAAATAATATATCCTGCGAAGATGCTGCCGAGTAAGAGTCGTAAAATTGGATAAATCAAGTTAGGGTGATTTTCGTTAATTGGGGTTATAGGTTGGAATCGTGGGTAGTTTGTAAGGACAAAGAAGATGATTCGTGTGCTGTAGGCCGCAGTAAGTGAGGTTGCAATTAGGGTAATGATTAGGGCTCAGGCGTTTGTATACGACGTGTTTATTGCTTCAATAATTAGGTCTTTAGAGTAAAATCCTGTGAGGAAAGGCATACCTGTTAATGCTAAGCTGCCGATGATTAGAGCTGAAGTGGTAAATGGAAGTAATTTGGCTATTCCTCCTATTTTTCGGATATCTTGTTCATCATTTAGGCTATGGATAATAGATCCAGAACACATGAATAACATAGCTTTGAAGAAAGCATGTGTACAGATATGGAGGAATGCTAAATATGGTTGGTTAATTCCTAGAGTCACTATTATTAATCCCAGTTGACTAGAAGTTGAGAATGCGATAATTTTTTTAATATCATTCTGTGTAAGAGCACAAATTGCTGTGAATAGAGTTGTTAGGGCTCCAATACATAAGATAATGGTTAATATCGTTTGATTATTTTCGATTATAGGATGAAAACGAATTAAGAGAAAAATTCCTGCGACTACTATAGTGCTAGAGTGAAGTAA
>NW_012322393.1:0-1564 GCF_000151885.1 Dipodomys ordii
TGTTTCTATGAGGCGGGAGGACCCGGGAGCTGATGGGAAGAAAGGCTCAGGTGTGGAAAGTGTGATAAATGCAAAAATGAAGCCGTGGAGTGCCGGGAGACCGAGCGTAGATAAACTTCAGTATAGTCATCTGTATAATGGATGACTCCCATCTTCGTTAAAAAATCTACCTTCTGGGGTGATAAGGTGCCTTGAGGTTCTTAGCAACTGAAGGGAAGTGGAAAACAGGCAATCTCTCAATATGCCATCCGTTAAGGCGTGTTATACAATACAGTGATGTGTAATCAATATAACCTCAGCTAATATGAAGAAGAGAACAGAATCTATCTATACCCTTACAGTCACCATGACCAGTCCGTCTATGGATAGAGCTGGTAATAATACATTATTTTCTTGCTAGGAGTTAAGTATCGAGTGACAACCACCACTGTCTATCATTAGCTCCCTCGAGGCTGCAGACTTTGGGAGAAAGATAATTTATTAATTTAGCGCTGTTAGAAAAACAAGCAGATCATGCCAGATGATGGCCTTGGTGCAAATGCAAGCCGAATTCATCCACGCACAAAGAACAGTCATCGCGGCATTGAGAATGACAAATGTACTTATAAGGGAAATCATACAAAAAACTTACGGCCCGCCACCCCCGCAACAAAATCCACAACCCTACCCTCGGAACAAAATAAAACAAATTTGCTTGAATCTCACGCTGCCTTTTGTTTGTAATTGACGCAATAGGCGAAGGGGAGGGATCTCATTTCTGGTGCCTGACGGGGGGGGGAGGGGGAGGGGGCGGGGGAATTGGAGAGGAGAGAAGAGGGGGCAGAGGGCATCTCAGTGTATCTGTGTGTGTGCGTGCGTGCATCTTTGAGGAAACTCAAAGATCGGACGCGACAGAGCATGTATGTAGTCCAGGCGGACCAATTCACCACGTCTCTGTCTCTTGTCTCTCTGTTTCTGTTTCTCTATTTCTCTCTCTGTGTCTCTCTTTGTCTCTGTCTGTCTGTCTGTCTGTCTGTCTGTCTCTCTCTCTCTCGTTTGAATTCTCTCTCCCGCCCGCCCGCACTCCCTCCCTCCTTTTCCTCTCGACTTGCCAGTCAATCCTGGGGCTTGAGCTACTGTACTGGCGCTCCAACACACAACGGTCCCACTCCGAGCCTGCCTGCCTGCCTGCCTGCCTATGCATGGGCCCCATACTCCAACGAGGCACATCATCATCCCCACCCCACCCCTTCTCTGAAAAGAAGGCAGTCTCTCTCGGGGCCAGCCAGCCTGGGCCGGTTTTCTCAGTCAGTCAGTGCGTGGTTTGTTTGTTCTTTTTTTTCCCCCATGCATTTCATGAGAGAAAACTGCAATTCACAAAACCACCACTAGATGGCGCGCGTTCGCCGTCGACAAGGTGGATGGGGCGGCGGGAGGGGCAAAACACGGGTCGGGTCAGTCACTCACTCAGTCAGTCAGTCCTCACCTACCCGGCAGTGGGGAGTGAGAGTTCTGACATACACATACATATAGGTTGTTATGATTCATTATTATCATCATTTGCTTTCCTCTGTCGTAGCCATGA
>NW_012322394.1:0-1564 GCF_000151885.1 Dipodomys ordii
CCTTCCTTTCCTCTGCTTCTGCTTTTTCTTCTCCTTCTTCTGCTTCATGCTTTTGCTTCTTCTGATTCTCCAACTAATCCTTCTTCTTCTCCTTCTGTTTCTGCTTCTCTTTCTGCTTCTGCATCTCCTTCTGCTTCACCTTCTGCTGCTCCTTCTTCTGTTTCTCCCTCTGTTTCTGCTTCTGCTTCTTAAGCTTCTTCTTTTTCTTCTGTTTCTGCTTCTCCTGCTTCTGCTTCTATGCTTCTACTGCTTCTTCTTCTGCTTCAGCTTCTTCTGCTTCTACTTCTCTTTCTATTTCTGCTTCTCCTGCTTGTTTTTCTGCTTCTTCTGCTGCTTCTCCTTCTGCTGCTTCTTCTACTTCTCCTTCTGCTTCTCTTTTTGCTTCTCCTTATGCTTCTGCTTCTTCTGTTTCTCCTGCCTGAATTTCTGGTTCTACTTCTTCTGCTGCTTCTCTTTCTGCTTCTGCTTCTACTTCTGCTTCTGTTTCTGCTTCTTCTGCTTCTTCTCTTTCGGCTTCTCCTGCTTCCGCTTCTTGTGCTTCTCCTGCTTCTCTTTCTGCTTCTCATTCCGCTTCTCCTTCTGCTTCTGCTTCTCCTCCTTCTCCTTCTCCTACTTCTGCTTCTCTTTCAGCTTCTGTTTCTTCTGCTTCTCCTGCTTCTCCTTCTGCATCTCCTTCTGCTTGTGCTTGTCCTTATGCTTCTTCTTCTGCCTCTGCTTCTCCTTCTCCTTCTTTTGCTTCACCTTTTGCTTCTGCTTCTTCTGCTTTTCCTGCTTCTCCTTCTGCTTCTGCTTCTTCTGCTTCTCCTTCTGCATCTTCTTCTGCTTCTGCTTCTCCTTCTCCTTCTTCTGCTTCTCCTTCTGATTCTCCTTCTGCTTCTTCTTCTTCTGATTTACCTGCTTCTCTTTCTGCTTCTCCTTCTGCTTCTCCTTCTGTTTCTCCTTCTCCTTCTTGTTCTTCTGCTTTTCCTTCTGCTTTTCCTACTGCTTCTGCTACAACTGCTACTGCTTCTTCTTCTTCTGTTTCTTCTGCTTCTCCTTCTGCTTTTGATTCTCTTTCTGCTTCTGCTTCTCCTTCTGCTTCTCCAGATTCTGATTCATCTGCTTCTCCTGCTTCTCCTTCTGCTTCAGGTTCTCCTTCTGCTTCTTCGGATTCTTATGCTTCTGCTTCTCCTGCTTCTGCTTCTTCTGCTTCCCCTCCTTCTCTTTCTGCTTCTCCTTCTGCTTCTGCTTCTTGTCCTTCTCCTGTTTCTTCTGCTTGTTCTTCTCCTGTTGCTGCATTTCCTGCTTCTCCTTCTGCTGCTCTTTCTGTTTCTCCTGCTGCTTTTCTTTCTACTGCTCCTTCTTCTGCTTCTCTTTCTGCTTCTACTCCTGTTTCTCCTTCTCCTTCTCCTTCTAGTTCTTCTGCTTTTCCTTCTGCTTCTCCTTCTGCTTCTGAATCTTCTGCTTCTTCTGATACTGCCTCTGCTTCTTCTGTTTCTTCTGCTTCTCCTTCTGCTTTTTGCTTCTCATTCTGCTTCTGCTTCTCCAAATTCTGCTTTTTCTGCTCTCCTGCTTCTCCTTCTGC
>NW_012322395.1:0-1564 GCF_000151885.1 Dipodomys ordii
CCAGCGGGGGACACAGCGGGACACAGCGGGTCACAGCAGGGGACCCAGAGGGACACAGCTGGGACACAGCTGGACACAGCGGGATACACAGCAAGGACACAGCCATCCCAGCGGGACACAGCGGGGACACAGCTGGACACAGCGGGGGACACAGCGGGAAACAGCGCGGGACATAGTGGAGGAAACAGCGGGACACAGCGGAGAACACAGCGTGACACAGCGGGACACAGCGGGGGACAACGGGGACACAGCAGGACACAGCGGGGAACAGAGCGAGGACACAGCGGGACACAGCGGGACACAGCAGGGATACAATGGGACACAACGGGACACAGCGGGGTACACCGCGGGACACCGCGGGACACAGCAGGCCACAGTGGGACTCAGATGGGGACACAGCTGGGGACAAAGCGGGACACTATGGGACACAGCGGAGACACAGCGGGGACACAGCGGGGACACAACAGGGGACACAGCGGGATACAGCGGGGGACTCATCGGGAACACATAGGGGGATGCAGTGGGACACAGCGGGGACACAGCGTGACTCAGCGGGGACACAGCGCGGGACAAAACGTAACACAGCGGGGACACAGCAGGACACTGCGGGACACAGCGGGAACACAGCTGGACACAGCGGGTTACACAGCGGGACACAGCGGGGACACAGCAGGACACAGCGGGACACAGCGGGAAACAGCGGTGGACACAGCTTGACCCAGCACAGGACACAGCGGAGGACACAGCGGGACACAGCAGGGGACACAGTAAGGACACAGCGGGACACAGCCTGACACAGCGGGGACACAGACAGGGGACACAGCAGGGGACACACCTGGGACACAGTGGGACACAGCGTGGACACAGAGGGACACAGCGAGAAACAGCGTTGACAAAGCGGGGACACAGCAGGACACAGCGGGTACACAGCGGCGGACACAGCGGGACACAGCCAGATACAGCGGTAAGACAGCTGGGACACAGCGGGACACAGCGGGACACAGTGGGACACAGTGGGGACACAGCAGGGACACAGCGGGACACAGCGGGACTCAGCGGGTACACAGAGGGGCACAGCAAGGACACTGGGGGGACACAGCGGGACACAGCGAAGACACAGCGGGACACAGCAGGACACAGCGGGACACAGCGGGACACACGGGGACACAGCAGGACACAGCTGGACACAGCGGGGACAAAGAGAGAACAGAGCGGGACACAGCAGGGACACAGCAGGACACACCGGGGGAGAGCGGGGACACAGAGGGACACAGCGGAACACAGCGGGGACACAGCGAGGACACAGCGGGACACAGCGGGACACAGCGGAGCCAAGGCAGTGGACACAACGGGACACAGAGGGAGACACAGCGGGATAGAGCGCGACACAGCGAGGACACAGCGGGACACACAATGTTCACATCGGGGGACAGCGGGGACACAGCGGGACACAGCGGGACACAGCGGGGACACAGCGGGGACAAAGCGTGGGACAGCAGGGAGACACAGCGGGACACAGTGGGACACAGTGGGGACACAGCAGGGACACAGCGGGACACAGCGG
>NW_012322396.1:0-1564 GCF_000151885.1 Dipodomys ordii
TGATGTGAATCTGTTCAGCAGAGGAGCAGTTGCAGTAGGTGAAGAGAAGTAGTAGAGTAGTAGGAGGTTTGTACAAGCAGTAGTGAAGTAGTAGGTGAAGCAGCAGCTGTTTAGCAGCAGAAGTATAGCAGTAGAAGCAGAAGTTGCAGGAGAAGCAGAAGCAGCAGATGTAGAAGCAGCAGAAGCTTCAGAAGAAGAAGAAGCAGAAGTAGAAGAAGAAGAAGAAGAAGAAGAAGAAGAAGAAGAAGAAGAAGAAGAAGAAGAAGAAGAAGAAGAAGAAGAAGAAGAAGAAGAAGAAGAAGAAGAAGAAGGAGTAGGAGAAGGAGAAGGAGAAGCAGTAGAAGCAGGAGAAGCAGAAGAAAAAGAATAAGCATAAGAAGCAGAATCAGAGGGAGAAGCAGAAGCAGGAGAAGCAGAAGCAGAAGAAGCAGCAGAAGGAGAAGCAGAAGCAGAAGAAGATGCAGAAGGAGAAGAAGGAGAAGCAGAAGAAGGAGAAGGAGAAGGCGAAAGAGAAGGATTAGGAGTAGGAGAAGCAAAATGATAAGCAGAAGCAGAAAGAGACGCAGAAGGAGAAGCAGCACGAGAAGTAGGAGAAGCAGGAGAAGCAGAAACAGGAGAAGCAGAAGAAACGGAAGACGCAGAAGCAGAATGAGAAGCAGAATGAGAAATTGAAGCAGAAGCAGAAGCAGAAGCAGAAGGAGAAGCAGAAGCAGAAGGAGAAGCAGAAGAAGGAGAAGGAGAAGCAGAAAGAGAAGCACAACGAGAAGCAGGCGAAGCAGAAGCAGGAGAAGCAGAAGCAGAAGAAACATAGCAAGGAGAAGAAGCAGAAGCAGAAGGAGAAGCTGAAACAGAAGGCAAAGCAGAAAGAGAAGCAGGAGAAGCAGAAGAGGCATCAGCAGGAAAACCAGAAGCAGAAGAAGCCGAAGAAGCAGAAGCAGAACCTGAAGCAGAAGGAGAAGCAGGAGAAGCAGAAGAAGCAGAATCTGGAGAAGCAGAAGGAGAAGCAGAAGCAGAAAGAGAAGCAAAAGCAGAAGGAGAAGCAGAAGGGGAAGCAGAAGAAACAGAAGAAGCAGAGGCATTAGCAGAAGATGCAGAAGCAGAAGGAGAAGCAGAAGAACGAGAAGGAGAAGGAGTAGGAGAAACAGAAGGAGAAGCAGAAAGAGAAGCAGAAGAAGGAGCAGGAGAAGGAAAAGCAGCAGGAGAAGCAGAAAAAGCAGCAGAAAGCGAAGCAGGGATGCAGAAACTTGAGAAGCAGAAGCAGAAGAAACACAAGAAGGACAAGAAGCAGAAGCAGAAGGAGATGCAGAAACAGAAGGAGAAGCAGGAAGAGAAGGAGAGAAAGCAGAATAAGAAGAAGCAGGAGAAGCAGAAGCATAAGAATGTGAAGAAGCAGAAGGAGAACCTGAAGCAGAAGGAGAAGCAGGAGAAGCAGAAGAAGCAGAATCTGAAGAAGCAGAATAAGAAGCAGAACGAGAAGCAGAAGCAGAAAGAGAATCAAAAGTAGAAGGAGAAGCAGAAGAAACAGAAGAAGTAGAAGCAGAAGCAGTTGTAGCAGAAGCAGAAG
>NW_012322397.1:0-1564 GCF_000151885.1 Dipodomys ordii
TTTGTCCCCCACTGTGTCCCCCTGTGACCCGCTGTGTCAAGCTATGTCCCCCGCTGTGTCCCGCTGTTTCCCACTGTGCCCCTGCTGTGTCCCTGCTGTGTCCCGCTGTGTGCCCCCTTTGTTCCCCTCTGTGTCCTTCTGTGTCCCCTGCTCTGTCCCCGTTGTGTCCCGCTGTGTCCCCGCTGTGTAATGCTGTGTCCCCCTTTTTGTCCCGCTGTGTGTCCCGCTGTGTCCCTGCTGTGTCCCTTTGTGTCCCGCTGTGTCCCGCTGTGTACCCCGCAGTGTCCTGCTGTGTCCCCCGATGTGTCCCGCTGTGTCCCTGCTGTGTCCATGCTGTGTTCCACTCTCCAGCTGTGTACGGCTCTGTGTCCCCTGCTGTGTCCCCCGCTGTGTCCCGCTGTGTACCCCACTGTGTGCCACTGTGTCCCGCAGTGTGCCCCCTTTTTTCCCCTCTGTGTCCTGCTGTGGCCCCTGCTGTGTCCCCGCTGTGTCCCGCTGTGTCCTCGCTGTGTAACGCTGTGTCCCACTTTGTGTCCCGCTGTGTCCCCCGCTTTGTACCTGCTGTGTCCTGCTG
Organism: Dipodomys ordii; assembly: GCF_000151885.1. Lineage (NCBI taxonomy): Eukaryota > Metazoa > Chordata > Mammalia > Rodentia > Heteromyidae > Dipodomys > Dipodomys ordii. The sequence continues at coordinate 575 of NW_012322397.1, forward strand.
TGTATCGCTGTGTCCCGATGTGTACCCCGCAGTGTCCTGCTGTGTCGCCCGTTGTTTCCCGCTGTGTCCCGCAGTTTCCCCACTGTGTCCCGCTTTGTCGCCTGCTGTGTCCCGCTGTGTCCCAGGCTGTGTCCCCGTCTCTGTCCCGCTCTTTCACGCTGTGTCCTGCTGTGTCCTTACTGTGTCCCCATTTGTGTCCCGCTTTGTCCTCGCTGGGTCCCCCGCTGGGTCCCGCTGTGTCCGCATGTGTCACGCTGTGTCCTCGCTGTGTATCCCTCTGTGTCCCGCTGTGTCCTTGCTGTGTCCCCCACTGTGTCCCCGCTGTGACCCAATGTGTCCCTGCTGTGTCCCCCGCTGTGTCCCGCTGTGTCCCCGGCTCTGTCCCCCGCTGTGTCCCGCTCTTTCCCGCTGTGTCCTGCTGTGTCCTTGCTGTGTCCCCATTTGTGTCCCGCTGTGTCCTCTCTGTGTCCCCCGCTGTGTCCCGCTGTGTCCCCATGTGTCACGCTGTGTCCTCTCTGTGTATCCCTCTGAGTCCCGCTGTGTCCTCCATGTGTCCCACACTGTGTCCCCGCTGTGACCCGTTGTGTCACTGCTGTGTCCCTGCTGTGTCCCGTTGTGTCCCTCTGTGTCCCCGATGTCCCTCGCTGTGTCCCGTTGTGTCCCCGCTGTCCGCATGTGTGTCCCCGCTGTCCCCTGCTGTGTCCCCCGCTGTGTCTCGCTGTGTCCTCGCTGTGTCCCCAGCTGTGTCCCGCTGTGTCCCCCGCTGTGTCCCCACTGTGTCCCGCTGTGTCCCCCGCTGTGTCCCGCTGTGTCCTGCTGTGTCTTCACTGAGTGTCCGCTGTGTCCCGCTGAGTCCCTCTGTGTCCCCGCTCTGTCCCACTGTGTCCCCCGCTGTGTCCCCGCTGTGTCCAACGCTGCGTCCTCCTGTGTCCCGCTGTGTCCTCGCTTTGTCTCTTCTGTATCCCGCTGTGGCCTTCGCTGTGTCCCCCA
>NW_012322399.1:0-1564 GCF_000151885.1 Dipodomys ordii
GCTTCTGCTTTTCCTGCTTCTTCTGCTTCTCCTGCTTCTCTTTCTGCTTCTCATTCTGCTTCTGCTTCTCCTTCTGCTTCTCCTATTGCTTCTGCGGCTCTTCCTTCTCCTTCTCCTACTTCTCCTTCTGCTTCTTCTGCTTCTCCTGCTTCTCCTTCTGCATCTTCTTCTACTTCTGCTTCTCCTTCTGCTGCGTCTTCTGCTTCTGTTTCTCCTTCTGCTTCTCCTTCTGCTTCTTCCGCTTCTCCTTCTGCTTCTCCTTCTGTTTCTCCTTCTCCTTCTCGTTCTTCTGCTTTTACTTTTGCTTCTCCTTCTGCTTCTGCTGCAACTGCTACTGCTTCTGCTTCTTCTGTATCTTCCGCTTCTCCTTCTCCTTTTGATTCTCTTTCTGCTTCTGCTTCTTCTTCAGCTTCTCATTCTGCTTCTCCAGATTCTGCTTCTTCTGCTTCTCCTGCTTCTCCTTCTGCTTCAGGTTCTGCTTCTGCTTCTTCGGATTCTTATGCTTCTGGTTCTCCTGCTTCTGCTTCTTCTGCTTCCCCTCCTTCTCTTTCTGCTTCTCCTTCTGTTTCTGCTTCTCCTTCTGCTTCTGCTTCTGCTTCTGGTCCTTCTCCTGTTTCTTCTGCTTCTGCTTCTCTTGCTTCTGCTTCTTCTGCTTTTCCTGCTTCTCTTTCTGCTTCTCCTTCTGCTTCTGCTCCTCCTTCTGCTTCTGCTCCTTCTATTTCTTCTGTTTCTTCTTCTTCTGCTTCTCCCGCTCTGCTTCTTCTGCTTCTCCTGCTTCTCGTTCTGCTTCTCTTCGTCGGCTTCTCTTTCTACTTCTCCTTCTGCTTCTTCTGATTCTGCTTCTTCTCCTTCTGCTTCTCCTTCTGCTTCTTCTGCTTCTCGTGCTACTCCTTCTGCATCTCCTTCTGCTTGTGCTTTTCCTTCTGCTTCTTCTTCTTCTTCTGCTTCTCCTTCTTCTGCTTCTCCGTCTGTTTCTGCTTCTTCTGTTTTTCCTGCTTCTCCTACTGCTTCTCATTCTTCTTCTCCTTCTGTTTCTCCTTGTCGTTTCTCTGTTCCTTCTGCTTCTCTATCTGCTTCTGCATCTTCAGCTTCTTCTGCTACTGCTTCTGCTTCTTCTGTTTCTTCTGCTTCTCTTTCTGCTTCTCCTTCTGCTTTTGCTTCTCTTTCTGCTTCTGCTTCTCCTTCTAGTTCTCCTTCTTCTCCAGATTCTGCTTCTTCTGCTTCTCCTGCTTCTCCTTCTGCTTCAGGTTCTGCTTCTGCTTCTTCTGCTTCTATTTCTGCTTCTCCTTCTGTTTGTGCTTCTCTTTCTGCTTCTGCTTCTTATCCTTCTTCTATTTCTTTTGATTCTGCTTCTCCTGCTTCTGCTTCTCCTGATTCTCCTTCTGTTTCTCCTTATGCTTCTCCTTCTGCTTCTCCTTCTTCTGCTTCTCCTTCTGCTTCTGCTTCTCCTTCTGCATCTTCTTCTGTTTCAATTTCTCCTTCTACTGCTTTTCATTCTGCTTCTGCTTCTCCTGCTTCTGCTTCTTCTGCTTCTCCTGCTTCTCAAATCAGCTTCTCTTTCTGC
>NW_012322400.1:0-1564 GCF_000151885.1 Dipodomys ordii
CGCTGTGTCCCCCGCTTTGTTCTCGCTGTGTCCCCCGCTGAGTCCCCTCTGTGTCCTCGCTGTATCCTGCTGTGTCCTCGCTGTGTCCCCCGCTGTCTCCTGCTTTGTCCCACGCTGTGTCCCTCTGTGTCCTTGCTGTGTCGCGCGCTGTGTACCGCTGTGTCCCACTGTGTCCCGCTGTGTACCCTGCTGTGTCCCGCTATGTTCCCGCAGTGTCCCGTTGTGTCCCCAGCTGTGTACCCCGGTGTGTCCCGCTGTGTCCCCGCTGTATCGACTCTGTGTCCCACTGGGTCCCACTGTGTCATCGCTGTGTCCTCGCTGTGTTCCGCGCTGTGTCCCACTGTGTCCCCCGCTGTGTCCCCCTGTGTCCTAGCTGTGTCCCCCGATGTGTCCCGCTGTGTCCCCCGCTGTGTCCCACTGTGTCCCGCTGGGTCCCGCTCTGTCCCCGCTGTGTCCCGCTGTCTCCTGCTGTGTCCCCGCTCTGTGGCCACTGTCTCCTGCTGTGTACCCCGCTGTGTCCAGCTGTGTCCCCGCTGTGTCCCGCTGTGTCCCCCTCTCTGTCCCCCGCTGTGTCCCGCTGTGTCCCGTTGTGTCCACCGCTTTTTCCCGGTTTGTCCCTGCAGTGTCCCCACTGTGTCCCGTGGTGTCCCCGCTGTGTCCCCCCTACTGTGTCCCCCTATATCCCGCTGTGTCCGGCTGTGTCCCCGCTGTGTCCCCCGCTGTGTCCCGCTGTTTCCCCGCTGTGTCCCCGCTGTGTCCCACTGTGTCCCCCTCTGTGTCCCCCGCTGTGTCCTGCTGTGTGCCGCTGTGTCCCGCTGTTTCCCGCTGTGTCCCTCTGTGTCCCGTTGTGTCCTCGCTGTGTCCCCGCTGTGTCCGCGCTGTGTCCCCTGCTGTGACCCCGCTGTTTCAGACTGTGTCCCGCTGTGTCCTCGCTGTGTCCTCTGCTGTGTCCCGCTGTGTCCTCCGCTGTGTCTCGCGCTGTGTCCCGCTGTGTCCCCCGCTTTGTCCCGCTGTATCCTGCTGTGTCCCGCTGTGTCCCTCGCTGTGTCCCCTCAATGTCCCCGCTGTGTCCGACTGTGTCCCCCGCTGTGTTCTTTCTGTGTCCCCCGCCTGTAACCCCGCTGTGTACCGCTGTGTCCCCCGCTGGTGTCCCCGCTGTGTTCTGGCTGTGTCCTGGCTGTGTCCCACTGGGGACCCCGCTGGGGTCCTCCCCTGTGTCCCCACAATGGTCCCAGCTGTGTCCCGCTGGTGTCCCCCCGCTGTGAGCCCGGCTGGGGTCCCGCCTTTGTCCCCGCTGGGGACTCACCTGTTTTCCCCGCTGTGCCCTCCGCTGAATCCCCCCTCTTTGTCCCCGCTGGGGTCCCGGCACTGGTGTCTCCCGAAAGGATCCCTGGCTGGGTTCCCGCTGGGCCCCACTGTGTCCTCGCCTGGGTCCCCCCGTGGTCCCCGCTGGGGTCCCCCGGTGGGGTCCTTCTGTGGTCTGCACGGAGGAACCGCTATGTTCCCGTTGGGTCCCCCCAAAAATACTGGCTGGGTCCAGTGTGTTCACTCCTGTGTTCTCCTA
>NW_012322401.1:0-1564 GCF_000151885.1 Dipodomys ordii
AGAATCAAAAAATTAAAAAAAAAGTGTGGAGGTCAGAGTACCATACAGGGGGAGGAAATTGAGTGTCGAGAACTAGCAGAATGCGCTCCCCCCCCCCTGTCAGGCACCAGAAATGAGATCCCTCCCCTTCGCCTATTGCGTCAATTACAAACAAAAGGCAGCGTGAGATTCAAGCAAATTTGTTTTATTTGTATCCGAGGGTAGGGTTGTGGATTTTGGTGCGGGGGTGGGGTGGGGTCGGAGGTCGTGGTCGTGGTCGAGTAATCGCCTGCGGGGGTGGGGGGGTGAGGATGGGATGGTTACGCCACCTGCATGGATGGCTCGCATTCCCCTCTGGCTGTCTGGTTGCCGCTGAGTGCTTCAGATATCTCCATCCGGTCAGGAAGCAGAAGGCTGGAAGATAAAGAGATATTAAAGAGATAATTAGGAGCAGGACTCCAGGGAAGCCCGAAGGCGGGGGGGGGGCGGGGGGAGGGGGGAGGGAGAGAATGGTGGAGAGGAGGGGAGACGGAACTATCCAGGGAACGAGCGACTCCTCCCCCTCCCCCTCCCCCTCCGCAACACGTCGGCTGGCGGTCGAAACCCCGCCCTCCCCCCTCCCCGTCGTCATGGCTACGACAGAGGAAAAGCAAATGATGATAATAATGAATCATAACAACCTATATGTATGTGTATGTCAGAACTCTCACTCCCCACTGCCGGGTAGGTGAGGACTGACTGACTGAGTGAGTGACTGACCCGACCCGTGTTTTGCCCCTCCCGCCGCCCCATCCACCTTGTCGACGGCGAACGCGCGCCATCTAGTGGTGGTTTTGTGAATTGCAGTTTTCTCTCATGAAATGCATGGGGGGAAAAAAAGAACAAACAAACCACGCACTGACTGACTGAGAAAACCGGCCCAGGCTGGCTGGCCCCGAGAGAGACTGCCTTCTTTTCAGAGAAGGGGTGGGGTGGGGATGATGATGTGCCTCGTTGGAGTATGGGGCCCATGCATAGGCAGGCAGGCAGGCAGGCAGGCTCGGAGTGGGACCGTTGTGTGTTGGAGCGCCAGTAGAGTAGCTCAAGCCCCAGGATTGACTGGCAAAAAGGAGGGAGGGAGTGCGGGCGGGCGGGCGGACGGGCGGGAGAGAGAATTCAAACGAGAGAGAGAGAGAGAGAGAGAGACAGACAGACAGACAGACAGACAGACAGAGACAAAGAGAGACACAGAGAGAGAAATAGAGAAACAGAAACAGAGAGACAAGAGACAGAGACGTGGTGAATTGGTCCGGCTGGACTACATACATGCTCTGTCGCGTCCGATCTTTGAGTTTCCTCAAAGATGCACGCACGCACACACAGATACACGGAGATGCCCTCTGCCCCCTCTTCTCTCCTGTCCAATTCCCCCGCCCCCTCCCCCCTCCCCCCCCGTCAGGCACCAGAAATGAGATCCCTCCCCTTCGCCTATTGCGTCAATTACAAACAAAAGGCAGCGTGAGATTCAAGCAAATTTGTTTTATTTTGTTCCGAGGGTAGGGTTGTGGATTTTGGGGCGGGGGGGGAGTCGGAGGTCGTGGTCTGA
>NW_012322402.1:0-1564 GCF_000151885.1 Dipodomys ordii
CGCTCTGTCCGCTGTGTCCCAGCTGTATCGTCGCTGTGTCCCGCTGGGTCCCACTGCGTCCTCGCTCTGTTCCCCTCTGTGTCCCGCTGTGTCCTCGCTGTGTCCCCCGCTGTCTTCTGCTCTGTCCCCCGCTGTATCTCACGCTTTGTCCACGCTGTGTCCCACTGTGTCCCGCTGTGTCCCGCTGTGTCCCCCACTGTGTCCCTTTGTGTCCCCAGCTGTGTACCCCGCTGTGTCCCTCTGTGTGCCCGCTGTATCGACGCTGTGTCCCGCTGGATCCCGCTGTGTCCTCGCTCTGTTCCCCCTTGTCTCCCGCTGTGTCCCCGCTGTGTCGCCCCCGTGTTCTGCTGTGTCCCCTGCTGTGTCCCGTTGTGTCTCGCTGTGTCCCCCGCTGTGTCCCTGCAGTGTCGCTGCTGTGTCCCCGCTGTGTCACGCTGTGTCCCACTGTGTCTTGCTGTGTCCCACGCTGTGTTCCACTGTGTCCTCACTGTGTCCCCTGCTGTGTCCCGTAGTGTCCCCAGCTGTGTACCCCGCTGTGTCCCGCTGCGTCCCCACTGTATCGACGCTGTGTCCCGCTGGGTCCCGCTGTGTCCTCGCTTTGTCCCCCGCTGGGTCCCGCTGTGTCCCCCGCTGTGTCCCGCTGTGTCTGCTGCTGTGTCCCGGCTGTGTCTCACTGTGTCCCGCTGTGTCCCGCTGTGTCCTCGCTGTGTCCCCGGATGTGTCCTCGCTCTGTCACGCTGTGTCCCACTGTGTCCTCGCTGTGTCCCACGCTGTGTTCCGCTGTGTCCCCAGCTGTGTACCCCGCTGTGTTCCGCTGTGTCCCCGCTGTATCGACGCTGTGTCCCACTGGGTCCCACTGGGTCCATGCTGTGTTCCCCGCTGTGTCTGCTGTGTACCCCTCTGTGTCCCCCTCTGAGTCCCGCTGTGTCCCGCTGTGTACTGCTGTGTCCCCTGTTGAGTCCCGCTCTGTCCCCGCTGTGTCCCAATGTGTCCTCGCTGTGTTCCCTGCTGTGTCCCACTGTGTACCCTCTGTTTCTCCCACTGTGTCCCGCTGTGTCCTGCTGTGTCCCCCGCTGTGTCCCCCGCTGTGTCAGGCTGTGTCCCCCGCCGTGTCACCGCTGTGTCCCGTTGTGTATCCCTCTGTGTCCCCCACTGTGTGCCGCTGTGTCCCGCTGTCTACTGCTGTGTCCCCCGTTGAGTCCTGCTGTGACCCCGCTGTGTCCCAATGTGTCCTTGCTGTGTCCCCTGCTGTGTCCCACTGTGTCCCCCCGTACCCCCCACTGTGTCCCGCTGTGTCCTCGCTGTGTCCCCCATTGTGTCCCGCTGTGTCCCCCGCTGTGTGCCCCGCTGTGTCCCCCGCTGTGTCCTCGCTGTGTCTCCCGCTGTGTCCCGCTGTGTCCTCGCTGTGTCCTCGCTGTGTCCCCGCTGTCTCCCGCTCTGTCCCCCGCTGTGTCTCATGCTTTGTCCCCGCTGTGTCCCACTGTGTCCCGCTGTGTCCCGCTGTGCCACCACTGTGTCCCATTATGTCCACAGATGTGTACCATGCTGTGTAACGCTGTATTGA
>NW_012322403.1:0-1564 GCF_000151885.1 Dipodomys ordii
GAAGAAGAAGAAGAAGAAGAAGAAGAAGAAGAAGAAGAAGAAGATGAAGAAGAAGAAGAAGAAGAAGAAGAAGAAGAAGAAGATTAAGAAGAAGAAGAAAAAGAAGAAGAAGAAGAAGAAGACGAAGGAGAAGACGAAGAAGAAGATAATGAAGAAGAAGAAGAAGATGAAGAAGAAGAAGAAGAAGAAGAAGAAGAAGAAGAAGAAGAAGAAGAAGAAGCATAAGGAGCATAAGGAGAAGCATAAGGAGAAGCATGAGGAGAAGCAGTAGAAGCAAAAAAGCTGAAGCAGGAGAAGCAGAAGAAAAAGAATAAGCAAAAGAAGCAGAAGCAGAAGCTGGGGGAGAATCATAAGAAGGATAAGGAGAAGGAGCAGCAGAAGGAGAAGCAGAAGCAGAATGAGAAGAGGAAACAGAAGGAGAACAAGAAGGAGAAGCAGGAGAATCAGAAGAAGCAGAAGTAGAAGCAGAAAGAGAAGGAGAAGAAGGAGAAGCAGAAGTAGCATCAGAAGAATCTGAAGAAGAAGAAGCAGAAGAAACAGAAGCAAAAGAAACAGAAGAAGGAGAAGAGCAGAAGCTGAAGCAGAAGGAGAACTTGAAGGAGAAGGAGAATCAGAAGGAGAAATTGAAGCAGAAGCAGAAGGAGAAGCAGAAGAAGGAGAAGGAGAAGCAGAAGGAAAAGGAGAAGGAGAAACTGATTGAGAAGCAGAAAGGGAAGCAGAACGAGAAGCAGGAGAAGCAGATGCAGGAGAAGCAGAAGCAGAAGAAACAGAAGAAGGAGAATAAGCAGAAGGAGAAGCAGAAACAGAAGGAAAAGCAGAAAGAGAAGAAGGAGAAGCAGAAGAAGCAGCAGCACGAGACGCAAAAGAAGCAGAAGCCGAAGAAAGAGAAGCAGAATCTGACGCAGAAGGAGAAACAGAAGAAGCACAATCTGAAGCAGAAGCAGAAGAAACTGAAATAGTAGAATAAGCTGAAGCAGAAGCACCATGAGAAGCAGGAAAAGCAGAAGGAGAAGACGAAAGAGAAGGATTAGGAGTAGGAGAAGCAAAAGGATAAGCAGAAGCAGAAAGAGACGCAGAAGGAGAAGCAGCACGAGAAGTAGGAGAAGCAGGAGAAGCAGAAGAAACAGAAGACGCAGAAGCAGATTGAGAATCAGAAGGAGAAATTGAAGCAGAAGTAGAAGGAGAAGCAGAAGCAGAAGGAGAAGCTGAAAGAGAAGGAGAAAAAGAAGCTGAACGAGAAGCAGGAGAAGCAGAAACTGAAAAAAACAGAAGAAGGAGAAGAAGCAGAAGCAGAAAGAGAAGCAGAAACAGAATGAAAAGCAGAAAGAGAAGCAGGAGAAGCAGAAGAAGCAGTAGCAAGAGAAGCAGTAGCAGAAGAAGCAGATGAAGCAGAAGCAGAACCTGAAGCAGAAGGAGAAGCAGGAGAAGCAGAAGAAGCAGAATTTGGAGAAGCAGAAGCAGAAAGAGAGGCAAAAGCAGGAGAGCAGGATTAGAAGCAGAAGAAACAGAAGAAGCAGAGTCAGTAGCAGAAGATGCAGAAGTCAGGATGGAGAAGCAGAAGGAT
>NW_012322404.1:0-1564 GCF_000151885.1 Dipodomys ordii
CTGTACTTCCAGCTTTTTGGTAAACAAAACAAGAGTCTCATAGCTCATGCTTGTACTCTAGCTACTCAGGAGGCTGAGATATGAGGACCATGGTTCAAAGCTAGCCCAGACAGGAGATTCCATAAGACTCTTATGTACAGTTAATCACCAGAAAACCAGAAGTGTTGCTGTGGCTCAAAATGCTAGAGTGCTAGCGTTGAGCAAAGAGCTCAGAAAAAGCTCCCATACCATGAGTTCAAGTCTCAGGACTGACTTCCCCCATCTCTCTCCCCCCCTCCACAAAAAAGGAAGATTCTCACAAATTTTCCCGCTCAGGTTGGGTTTGAACCATGATCTTAACATTTCAGGCTCCAAAGTAGCTAGGATTACAGGTATGAACCACATGTAGCTCACTTGACTTTTTCACTCAAGGCTAGCACTCTACCACTTGTTGGGAGCCAAAAGTTAAGTCTCTCTAACTTAATAAGCTTAACTATCTCACTGGAACAACCTGAGGCTGAGTTTACAGAATCCCATTTTTTCACCAAGCCCTAAAGTAAACACCCTGCAGCTACTAATGACCACCTTTTCACCCCGCCCTAAATCCACTAACAACCACCTTTGCACCACGCCCTAAGTCCAAGCATATAAATACCCTTGTGTGAAAAATAAAATTTGGCAGCTCGATCAGAATCCTTGTCTTGCTGTCCTTCTTCGCGTCTCTTGTCCCTTCATTCCTTCTCGCTTAGGTTCATTGCCCTGGTTGAAGTCCTGCGGGTCGGGACACCACTTGAGACAGCTCCACTTCCAACTCTTTGTTAGGTAACTGGACATAAGATTCAGTTGGATTTTCCTTCCCAGGCTAATTTCAAAGCATGATTCTTTAATCCCAGCCTCCTGAATAGCTGGAATTACATGCATAAGCCACAAGCACCTGGCTGCATCTGTCTTGTCTCTTTGTCAGGCCCACCATCCTTCCTAGCTTTCTGCCCTGGCTTTTTACTCCCTTGCTATCATCCATCGGTGTTGATTGTTACCCAGCAATCTATTGCAATGCTATTATGCCAACTAGGCTAAACATAAGGCAATAAGCCTGGGATAGACAGTATGGTATCTGAGCCTGCTACCTCTGACATCTGCCAGAGTGCAAGTAATCCTAGAGCTTCTGACAAATGCCACTGCCCCCTTGGAGGCCAACAAGGAGTTAGATGAATGCCCGCTCACTGTAGGTATGCCATGTCCTGGGGTGCAGAGCACCAAAGCTCTTCCTGTCCTCTGCTGCCACCTATAGGACTATGAGAGGTCATGTTCCTCTTCTGAGCCTTCATTTCCTCCACAATTCACAGACATTGTCCTTAATCCTTTGCATTCCAATCCCTTCTCCTTTCTCCTAGATCTTTGCCAGAAGCCTCATACTTGTGATTTTCACGCTTTGCTTTTAGCTATGCAGATCTCTTTGTTGCCAGCCTGGAACTCACACTATAATAATCATCTTTAGTTGGCAAAGAAAGGAAATGGGGCTAAAGGTTTTTGATTATGAAATGGGAAACTGGAGACCCAGTCTGTGAACCAGCAATTTGCTAAA
>NW_012322405.1:0-1564 GCF_000151885.1 Dipodomys ordii
TTCTTAGGAAGAATTCCGAAATCTGCTGTCGGCAGGCCTCCGGCTGCTCCGGGAGAACATCTCCCTGTAAATCCCCGTGGTTGCTTGTACACCCATGAAGTTTGGCAGGGTATGCAGTTTGCATTGCTGCACAATAGTGAATGAATATCTCTGCTGCGGTTGCAAACATTCAGGCGTGGCAGCGTGATAGGCTGGTCCCCATAGGACACTGCCAGCGGACTGGGTAAATCTGCTTCCCCTTCTTCTCACCTGAGTGCTACTGATTCCAGCTTTGACGGCTACACTCTATTAAAACGCAGCAATAAATTGAACCTCTACTTATGGCACTCTGTGAAAGGTTGGAGAACTAGAGCTTAGTTGTTTGCCATGCGACAACTGTCCATCCAGCACTATGAACGGCACTGCTTACATCTAGATCTAATTAGTCCTCGGTTGTGTTCAGCCGAATGACCTCTGCCGGGAACACTCAGAATGAGGTTCTGAGTTATTGCAACATAGGAGCGTTTCACTGCTTTCAAGGCTTCTTAGGAAGAATTCTGGAATCATGCTGCCGGCAGGCCTCCCTCTGCTCTGGGTGAACATCTCCTTGTAAATCCCCCTGGTTTCTTGTACACCGGTGAAGTTTGGCCAGTGTACACAGTTTCCAATGCTGCACAGTTGCACCAGCATACCTCTGCCGCGGTTGCAAACATTCAGGCGTGGCAGAAACATAGGCTGGTCCCGGTAAGGGACTGCCAGCGGAATGGGTATATCTGCTTCCCGTTCTTCTCACCTGGGTGCTACTGATTCCAGCTTTGACGGCTACACACTACTCAACCGGAGTAGTAAGTTGAACGTCTACTTATGGCACTCTGTGAAAGTTTGGAGAACTAGAGCTCTGTTGTTTGGCACGCATCCACTGTCCATCCAGCACTATGGACGGCACTGCTACATCTGGCTCTAATTAGTCCACGGTTGTGTTCAGCTGAATGACCTCTGGCGGGAACACTCAGCATGAAGTTCTCAGTTATTGCAACACAGGAGCGTTTCACTGCTTTCAAGGCTTCTTGGGAAGAATTCTGGGATCTTGCTGCCGGCACGCCTCCGACTGCTTGGGGTGAACATCTCCTTGTAAATCCCACGTGGTTGCTTGTACACAAGTGTAGATTGGCCAGTGTACGGAGTTTGCATTGCTGCACAGTTGCGCCTGCATAGGCTGCCGCGGTTGCAAACATTCAGGCGTGGCAGCCTGATAGGCTGGTTCCAGTAGTATACTGCCAGCAGACTGGGTATATCTGCTTCCCGTTCTTCTCACCTGAGTGCTACTGATTCCAGCTTTGATGGCTACACTCTACTCCACCAGAACAGTAAGATAAACCTCTACTTATGGCACTCTGGTAAAGTTTGGAGAACTAGAGCTCAGTTGTTTGCCACGCGACCACTCTCTACCAGCACTATGGACAGCACTGCCTACATCTGGCTCTAATTAGCCCACGGTACTGTTCAGCCGAATGACCTCTGCCGGGAACACTCAGAATGAGGTTCTGAGTTATTGCAACATAGGAGCGTTTCACTGCTTCAATGA
>NW_012322406.1:0-1564 GCF_000151885.1 Dipodomys ordii
GAGAAGCAGAAGTAGGAGAAGGAGAAGGAGAAGGAAGGGCAGCAGTAGCAATAGGAGAAGCAGAAGGAGAAGCAGAAGCAGAATGAGAAGCAGAAAGAGAAGCATTAGAAGCAGAAGAAGTAGGATAAGCAGAAGCAGAAGATAGAGAAGAAGAAGAAGAAGAAGAAGAAGAAGAAGAAGAAGAAGTAGTAGATGTAGAAGAAGAAGAAGAAGGAGAAGAAGAAGAAGATGAAGCAGAAGGAGAAGCAGAAGGAGAAGCAGTAGAAGCAGAAGAAGCAGAAGCACGAGAAGCAGAAGCAGAAGAAAAAGAATAAGCAAAAGAAGCAGAAGCAGAAGCAGTGGGAGAAGCAGGAGAAGGAGAAGGAGCAGCAGAAGGAGAATCAGTAGCAGAAAGTGAAGCAGAAACAGAAGGAGAACAAGAAGGAGAAGCAGGAGAATCAGAAGAAGCAGAAGTAGAAGCAGAAAGAGGAGAAGAAGGAGAAGCAGAAGTAGAATCAGAAGAAACAGAAGAAGAAGAAGAAGAAACAGAAGCAAAAGAAACAGAAGAAAGAGAAGAGCAGAATCAGAATCAGAAGGAGAAGCAGAGGCAGAGGTGAAGCAGAAAGAGAAGCAGGATTAGCAGAAGAAGCAGGAGAAGCAGAAGCAGAAGAAACAGGAGAAGCCGAAGAAGCAGAAGCAGAATCTGAAGCAGGAGAAACAGAAGAGGCACAATCTGAAGCAGAAGCAGAAGAAACAGAAATAGTAGAATAAGCAGAAGCAGAAGCAGCAGGAGAAGCAGAAGAAGAAAACGGAGAAGGCGAAAGAGAAGGATTAGGAGTAGGAGAAGCAAAAGGATAAGCAGAAGCAGAAAGAGACGCAGAAGGAGAAGCAGCACGAGAAGTAGGAGAAGCAGGAGAAGCAGAAGCAGGAGAAGCAGAAGAAACAGAAGACGCAGAAGCAGAATGAGCAGCAGAAGGAGAAATTGAAGCAGAAGGAGAAGCAGAAGCAGAAGGAGAAGCAGAAGAAGGAGAAGGAGAAGCAGAAAGAGAAGCAGAAAGAGAAGCAGAACGAGAAGCAGGAGAAGCAGAAGTTGGAGAAGCAGAAGCAGAAGAAACAGAAGCAGAAGGAGAAGTAGAAACAGAAGGAAAAGCAGAAAGAGAAGCAGGAGAAGCAGAAGAAGCAGCAGCAGGAGAAGCAGAAGCACAAGAAGCCGAAGAAGCAGAAGCAGAATCTGAAGCAGAAGGAGAAGCAGGAGAAGCAGAAGAAGCTGGAAAAGCAGAAGCAGAAGAAAGAGAAGAAGAAGAAGAAGACGAAAAAGAAGAAGAAGAGGAAGAAGAGAAGAAGCAGCAGCATAAGGAGAAGCATAAGGAGAAGAATAAGAAGAAGCGGTAGAAGCAGAGCAGGAGAAGCAGAGCAGAAGAAAAGATAAGCAAAGAGCAGAGCAGTGGAAGAAGTAGAAGGAGCAACAGAAGGAGAAGCAGAAGGTGAATCAGAAGGTGAAACATAAGAAGGAGAAGCAGAAGCTTAATAATCAGCAGAAGGAATTGCAGAAGCAGCAGAAGATGTAGAAGGAGAAGCAGGAGAA
>NW_012322407.1:0-1564 GCF_000151885.1 Dipodomys ordii
TCAAGAGAAGCAAGAGAAGCACAAGAAGCAGAAGCAGGAGAGGCCGAAAGAGAAGAAGCAGAAGAAGCAGAATCAGAATCAGAAGTAGAAGCAGAAGCAGAAGGAGAAGCAGCAGAAGAAGTAGAATCAGAAATTCAGGCAAGAGAAACAGAAGAAGCAGAAGCAGAAGGCGAAGCAAAAAGAGAAGCAGAAGGAGAAGTAGAAGAAGCAGCAGAAGGAGAAGCAGCAGAAGAAACAGAAAAACAAGCAGGAGAAGCAGAAGCAGAAAGAGAAGTAGAAGCAGAAGAAGCAGAAGCAGAAGAAGAAGCAGTAGAAGCATAAGAAGCAGAAGCAGGAGAAGCAGAAGCAGAACATAAAGAAGAAGCATAAGAAGCAGAAGCAGAAGGAGAAACAGAAGAAGGAGAAACAGCAGCAGAAGGTGAAGCAGAAGGAGATGCAGAAGCAGAAAGAGAAGCAGAAACAGAAGGAGAAGAAGGAAAAGTTGGAGAATCAGAATAAGCAGAAGCAGAAGCAGAAAGAGAAGGAGAAGAAGGAGAAGGAGAAGCAGAAGGAGAAGGACAAGCAGGAGAAGCAGAAGAAGCAGAAGCGGGAGAAGCAGAAGAAGAAGAAACAGAAGAAAGAGAAGGAGCAGAAGGAGAAGCAGAAGCAGAAGGAGAAGCAGAAAGAGAAGCAGAAGAAACAGAAGAAGCAGTAGCAGGAGAAGCAGGAGCAGAAAGAGAAGCGGGAAAAGCAGAAGAAGCAGAAGCAGGAGAAGCAGAAGCAGAAGAAACAGGAGAAGGACAAGAAGCAGAAGCAGAAGGAGAAGCAGAAACAGAAGGAGAAGCAGAAAGAGGAGGGGAAGCAGAAGAAGCAGAAGCAGGAGAAGCAGAAGCATAAGAATCCGAAGAAGCAGAAGCAGAACCTGAAGCAAAAGCGGAAGCAGGAGAAGCAGAAGAAGCAGAATCTGGAGAAGCTGAATGAGAAGCTGAAGGAGAAGCAGAAGCTGAAAGAGAATCAAAAGCAGAAGGAGACGCAGAAGAAACAGAAGAAGCAGTAGCAGTTGCAGCAGAAGGAGAAGCAGAAAGAAAAGCAGAAGAACGAGAAGAAGGAGAAACAGAAGGAGAAGCAGAAGGCGAATCAGAAGGAGAAGCGGAAGAAGCAGATGGAGAAGCAGAAGCAGAAGAAGCAGAAGGAGAAGCAGAAGGAGAAACAGAAGCAGAAGAAGCAGCAGAAGGAGAAGCAGAAGCAGAAGAAGATGCAGAAGGAGAAGCAGGAGAAGCAGAAGAAGAAGAAGCAGAAGGAGAAGTAGAAGTAGGAGAAGGAAGAGCCGCAGAAGAAATAGGAGAAGCAGAAGGAGAAGCAGAAGCAGAATGAGAAGCAGAAAGAGAAGCAGTAGAAGCAGAAGAAGCAGGAAAAGAAGAAGCAGAAGAAAGAGAACAAGAAGAAGAAGAAGAAGAAGAGAAGATGAGAGATGAAGATGAGATGAGAGAGAGAGAGATGAGAGAGACGAGGAGTAGAGGAGGAAGAGGAGGAGGAGGAGGAGGAGGAGGAGAGAATGAGAAGCAAAAGGAGAAGCAGTAGAAGC
>NW_012322408.1:0-1563 GCF_000151885.1 Dipodomys ordii
TCACCCTCTGTGTCCTGCTGTGTCATACTGTGTCCCATGGTGTCCCGCTTTTTCCCCCGCTGTTTCCCCCGCTGAGTCCCCTTTGTGTCCCCACTGTGTCCCGCTGTGTCCCGCTGTGTCCTAGCTGTGTCCCCCGCTGTGTCCCGCTGTGTCCCGCTGTGTCCTCGCTGTGTCCCCCGCTGTCTCCCGCTCTGTCCCCCGCTGTGTCTCACGCTTTATCCCTTCTGTGTCCCACTCTGTCCTGCTGTGTCCCGCTGTGACCACACTGTGTCCCGTTGTGTCCACAACTGTGTATCCCGCTGTGACTCCGCTGAGTCCCCGCTGTGTCCCCGCTGTGTCCCCCGCTGTCTCCCACTCTGTCCCCCGCTGTGTCTCACGCTTTGTCCCCGCTGTGTCCCACTGTGACCCGCTGTGTCCCGCTGTGCCGACACTGTGTCCCGTTGTGTCCACAGCTGTGTACCACGCTGTGTAACGCTGTGTCCCCGCTGTATCTACGCTGTTCCTCGCTGTGTCCCGCTGTGTCCCCCGCTGTGTCCCGCTGTGTCCCCCGCTGTGTCCCCCGCTGTGTCCTCGCTGTGTCCCCAGCTGTGTCCCACTTTGTCCTAGCTGGGTCCCCCGCTGGGTCCCGCTGTGTCCCCTGCTGTGTATCACTGTGTTCCGCTGTGTCCCGCTCTGTCCCTGCTGTGTCCCGCTGTGTCCCGCTGTGTCCCCCTGTGTGCGTGCTGTGTCCCGCTATGTACTCCGTTGGGTCCAGCTGTTTCACCGCTGTGTCCCCCGCTTTGTCCCGCTGTGTCCCGCTGTGTCCTCGGTGCCCCCCCCGCTGTGTCCCGCTGTGTCCCCCGCTGTGTCCCGCTGTGTCCCGCTGTGTCCCGCTCTGTCCCTGCTGTGTCCCGCTGTGCCCTGCTGTGTCGTCGCTGTGTCCCCCGCTGTCTCCCGCTCTGTCCCTCGCTGTGTCTCACGATTTGTCCTTGCTTTGTCCCACTGTGTCCCGCTGTGTCCCGCTGTGTCCCCACTGTGTCCCGTGGTGTCCACAGCTGTGTAACACGCTGTGTAATGCTGTGTACCCGCTGTATCGACGCTGTGTCCCGCTGGGTCCCGCTGTGTCTTCGCTGTGTTCCCCGCTGTGTCCCGCTGTGTACCCCTCTGTGTCCCCTGCTGTGTCCCGCATTGTCCCGCTGTGTACTGCTGTGTCGCCTGCTGAGTCCCGCTGTGTCCCCGCTGTGTCCCAATGTGTCCTCGCTGTGCCCCCCGCTGTGTCCCACTGTGTCCCAACTGTGGCCCCCGCTGTGTCCCGCTGTGTCCTGCTGTCTCCCCCTCTGTGTCCCCCGCTGTGTCCCTCTGTGTCCCCCGCTTTGTCACCGCTGTGTCCCGTTGTGTCCTCGCTGTGTCCCCCTATGTCTCCCACTCTGTCCCCCGCTGTGTCTCACGCTTTCTCCCCGCTGTGTCCAACTGTGTCCCGCTGTGTCCCGCTGTGCCCCCACTGTGTCCCGTTGTGTCCACAGCTGTGTACTACGCTGTGTAACGCTGTGTCCCCGCTGTATCGACGCTGTGTCCCACTGGGTC
>NW_012322409.1:0-1563 GCF_000151885.1 Dipodomys ordii
GCTGTGTCCCGCTGTGTCCCGCTGTGTACCTGCTGTGTCCCCGCTGTTTCCCGCTGTGTCCCCGCTGTCCCCCGCTGTGTCCCCGCTGTGTCCCGCTGTGTCCTCGCTGTGACCCCCGCTGTGTCCAGCTGTGTTCCCGCTCTGTCCCCCGCTTTGTCCCCCGCTGTGTCCCACTGTGTCCCCGCTGTGTCATGCTGTGTCCCGCTGTGTCCCCGCGGTGTCCCCGCTGTGTCCTGCTGTCCCCCGGAGTGTCCCCCCTCTGTCCTCGCTGTGTCCCGCTCTCTCCCCCGCTATATCCTTGCTGTGTCCCCTCTGTGTCCGCGCTGTGTTCCCCCGCTGTGTCTCGCAGTGTCCCACTGTATACCCTGCTGTGTCTTCGCTGTGTCCACGCTGTGTCCCGCTGGGTCCCCCGCTGTATCCTGCTGTGTCCTCGTTCTGTCCCCCGCTGTGTCCCACTGTGTCCGCCATTTGTCACCCGCTGTGTCCCCGCTGTGTCCCCCGCTGTTTCCCGCTGTGTCCCCGCTGTGACCCGCTGTGTCTCCCTGCTGTCCCCTGCTGTGTCCCCCTGTGTCTCCCTGCTGTCCCCCGCTGTGTCCCCACTGTTTCTCCGCTGTGTCCCGCTGTGTTCCGCTGTGTCCCCGTTGTCCCACGCTGTGTCCCCGCTGTGTCCCGCTGTGTTCCCCACTGTGTCCCCCGCTGTGTCCTGCTGTGTCCCCAGTGTCCCCCGCTGTGTCAAGCTGTGTCCCTGTTGTCCCCCGGTGTCCCCCGGTGTGTCCCGTTGTGTCCCCTGCTGTGTCCCGCTGTGCCCCGCTGTGTCCTCGCTGTGTCCCCGCTTTGTCCCGCGGTGTTCCTCTGTGTCCCCGCTGTCACCCGTTGTGTACCATGCTGTGTCCCCCGCTGTGTCCCGCTGTGTCCCCGCTGTGTCGACGCTGTGTCCCGCTCTGTCCTCGCTTTGTCCCTGCTGTGTCCCGCTGTGTCCTGCTGGGTCCCCGTTTTGTCCCGCTGTGTCCCGCTGTGTCCTGCTGTGTCCCCGCTGTTTCCCGCTGTGTCCCCGCTGTCCCCCGCTGTGTCCGGCTGTGTCCCCCGCTGTGTCCCCTGCTGTGTTCCGCTGTTTCCCAGCTGGGTCCCCATCTGTGTCCCCGCTGTGTCCCCTCTGTGTCCCCGCTGTGTCCTCCTGTGTCCCGCTGTGTCCTTGCTGTGACCCCCGCTGTGTCTAGCTGTGTTCCTGCTTTGTCCCCCACTTTGTCCCACGATGTGTCCCTCTATGTCCTCGCTGTGTCCTCCTGTGTCCAGCTGTGTCCCCGCTGTGTCCCGCTGTGTCCCACTGTGTCCACGCTTTGTCCCCCGCTGTGTCCCGCTGTTTCCCCGCTGTGTCCCGCTGTGTCCCCGCAGTGTCCCCCGCTGTGTCCCGGTGTCCCGCTGTGTCCGCGCTGTCTCCCCTGCTCTGTCCCGCTGTGTCCCGCTGTGTCCCGCTGTGTCCCCCGCTGTGTCCCGCTGTGTCTCCCGGTTTGTTCCCCAGCTGTATACCGCTGTGTCCCGCTTTGTCCCGTTGTGTCTCCCACT
>NW_012322410.1:0-1563 GCF_000151885.1 Dipodomys ordii
TTCTTCTGTTTCTATTTCTGCTTCAGATTCTGCACTGCTTCATCTGTATCTCTTCTTCTGCTTCTCATGCTTCTTCTGCTTCTCATGCTTCTCTTTCTGCTTCTCCTTCTTCTTCTGCTTCTCCTTCTGCTTCTGCTTCTGCTCTTCTCCTTCTGTTTCTTTTGCTTCTGTTTCTTCTGCTTCTTCTTCTTCTGTTTCTTCTGATTCTACTTCTACTTCTGCTTCTCCTTCTTCTCCTTCTCTTTCTGCTTCTACTTATACTTCTTCTGATTCTCCTGCTTCTCCTTCTTGTTCTCCTTCTGTTTCTGCTTCTCTTTCTGCTTCTGCTTCTCCTTCTGATTCTCCTTCTCCTTCTGCTTCTCCCTCTGATTCTGCTTCTTATGCTTATTTTTTTCTTCTGCTTCTGCTTCTCCTGCTTCTGCTTCTTCTGCTTCTACTGCTTCTCCTTATGCTTCTCCTTTTCCTTACGCTTCTTCTTCTTCTTCTTGTTCTTCTTCTTCTTCTTCTTCTTCTTCTTCTTCTTCTTCTTCTTCTTCTTCTTCTTCTTCTTCTTCTTCTTCTTCTTCTTCCTCTTCTTCTTCTTCTTCTTCTTCTTCTTCTTCTTCTTCTTCTTCTTCTTCTTCTTCTTCTTCTTCTTCTTCTTCTTCTCTTTCTTTTGCTTCTGCTTTTCCTGCTTCTTCTGCTTCTACTGCTTCTCTTTCTGCTTCTCATTCTGCTTCCGCTTCTCCTTCTGCTTCTCCTATTGCTTCTGCTGCTCTTCCTTCTCCTTCTCCTACTTCTGCTTCTCCTTCTGCTTCTGCTTCTCCTTATATTTCTCTTTCTCCTTCTCGTTCTTCTGCTTCTACTTCTGCTTTTGCTTCTGCTACTTATGCTTCTTCTGTTTCTTTTGCTTCTGCTTCATTTGCTTCTGCTTCTTAGCTTCTCCTGCTTCTGCTTCTTCTTCTTCTTCTCTTTCGGGTTCTCCTGCTTCTGCTTCTTGTGCTTCTCCTGCTTCTCTTTCTGCTACTCATTCTGCTTCTGCTTCTCCTTCTGCTTCTGCTTCTCCTCCTTCTCCTTCTCCTACTTCTGCTTCTCCTTCAGCTTCTGCTTCTTCTGCTTCTCCTGCTTCTCCTTGTGCTTGTGCTTGTTCTTGTGCTTCTTCTTCTGCTTCTCCTGCTTCTTTTGGTTCACCTTTTGCTTCTGCTTCTTCTGCTTTTCCTGCTTCTCCTTCTGCTTCTCCTTCTGTTTCTCCTTCTCCTTCTCGTTCTTCTGCTTTTCTTTCTGCTTCTCCTTCTGCTTCTACATCTTCTCCTTCTCCCTCTGTTCTGCTTCTCATGCTTCTTCTTTTTCTTCTGCTTCTGCTTCTCCTGCTTCTGCTTCTTCTGCTTCTCCTGCTTCTCTTTATTCTTCTCCTTCTGCTTCTCCTTCTGCTTCTTCCTCTTCTGCTTCTGCTTCTCCTGCTTCTCCTTCTCCTTTTGCTCCGACTTCTTCTTCTTCTTCATCTTCATCATCTTCTTCTTCTTCTTCTTCTTCTTCTTCTTCATCTTCTTCTTCTTCTTCTACCTCATCCCCTCCCCTTCTCCT
>NW_012322411.1:0-1563 GCF_000151885.1 Dipodomys ordii
GGAAAAAGGCGGGGTATGATGACCTGTTACAGGGTTACTTCCGGATTGGGACCTTGATGGTCCAGTGATCCTATGATACAGGTATGCCCCGCAGCGTCATGGTAGCAGTAAGAGAAATTCTGAAGTAGAACATCGAGTAGGCCTCAGGGTCTAGACATGCTTTCCCGGGTGGTGTTACACAGCTACCTACTTGGCCCCTGTACAAACATGGCCCTTCAACGGAAGAGCCGAATATTTTCACACGAGTTGCCCGATGCATTTGGTAAGTCAGTTTTCTCTGTTGTTTTCACATTTCATAGGTCCGTTTCCCGTCATCGGATCCAATTCTTACCAAGTCACTGACACGCAGTTAAAGCCCCGCCCCCCCCCGCCTTCGGGCTTCCCTGGAGCCCTGCTCCTAATTATCTCTTTAATATCTCTTTATCTTCCAGCCCCTGCTTCCTGACCGGATGGTGATATCTGAAGCACTCAGCGGCAACCAGACAGCCAGAGGGGAATGCGAGCCATCCATGCAGGTGGCATAACCGTCCATCCTCACACCCCCACCCCCGCAGGCGATTACTCGACCACGACCACGACCTCCGACCCCCCCCCCGCACCAAAATCCACAACCCTACCCTCGGAACAAAATAAAACAAATTTGCTTGAATCTCACGCTGCCTTTTGTTTGTAATTGACGCAATAGGGGAAGGGGAGGGATCTCATTTCTGGTGCCTGACGGGGGGGGAGGGGGGAGGGGGCGGGGGAATTTGAGAGGAGAGAAGAGGGGGCAGAGGGCATCTCAGTGTATCTGTGTGTGTGCGTGCGTGCATCTTTGAGGAAACTCAAAGATCGGACGCGACAGAGCATGTATGTAGTCCAGCCGGACCAATTCACCACGTCTCTGTCTCTTGTCTCTCTGTTTCTGTTTCTCTATTTCTCTCTCTGTGTCTCTCTTTGTCTCTGTCTGTCTGTCTCTCTGTCTGTCTGTCTGTCTGTCTGTCTGTCTGTCTCTCTTTCTCTCTCTCGTTTGAATTCTCTCTCCCGCCCGCCGGCCCGCCCGCACTCCCTCCCTCCTTTTCCTCTCGACTTGCCAGTCAATCCTGGGGCTTGAGCTACTGTACTGGCGCTCCAACACACAACGGTCCCACTCCGAGCCTGCCTGCCTGCCTGCCTGCCTATGCATGGGCCCCATACTCCAACGAGGCACATCATCATCCCCACCCCACCCCTTCTCTGAAAAGAAGGCAGTCTCTCTCGGGGCCAGCCAGCCTGGGCCGGTTTTCTCAGTCAGTCAGTGCGTGGTTTGTTTGTTCTTTTTTTTCCCCCATGCATTTCATGAGAGAAAACTGCAATTCACAAAACCACCACTAGATGGCGCGCGTTCGCTGTCGACAAGGTGGATGGGGCGGCGGGAGGGGCAAAACACGGGTCGGGTCAGTCACTCACTCAGTCAGTCAGTCCTCACCTACCCGGCAGTGGGGAGTGAGAGTTCTGACATACACATACATACAGGTTGTTATGATTCATTATTATCATCATTTGCTTTTCCTCTGTCGTAGCCATGACGACGGGTAGGGGGGA
>NW_012322412.1:0-1563 GCF_000151885.1 Dipodomys ordii
TGGCTTGGACCATATAAATAGAGATTCCATTCTTGCACCACCAGGGTTCCCCAGGAGATTCCACATTTTTTCATTTATTTTTGTTATCTACACAATTCCTAACAAGCAATCTGTTTCTCCATATTGTTGAAGGGAAATTACACCATCCCCCTCAATTTGAGTTATTCTATGTATGTATTGTTATAGGGTTAGGAGCCCCACAATACTTCTGTAAATATACTAGACTATATTAAATAAATACGACATTCTGATGTACGATAATATCATTATATTTTTCGCAATGATAAACTTCTCATTTGAGACACAAATATGCATAGTATGTTTAGGTGGCCAAATATACTTCCACGCATCACATGTCCCAAAGTGGAAGAGCATCGGCCCCAGATGAAGGTAAAGGCCCTCCCCCCGCCCCCCCTCGCCTTCGGGCTTCCCTGGAGTCCTGCTCCTAATTATCTCTTTAATATCTCTTTATCTTCCAGCCCCTGCTTCCTGACCGGATGGTGATATCTGAAGCACTCAGCGGCAACCAGACAGCCAGAGGGGAACGCGAGCCATCCATGCAGGTGGCGTAACCGTCCATCCACACCGCCCCCCCGCAGGCGATTACTCGACCACGACCACGACCTACGACTCCCCACCCCGCACCAAAATCCACAACCCTACCCTCGGAACAAAATAAAACAAATTTGCTTGAATCTCACGCTGCCTTTTGTTTGTAATTGACACAATAGGCGAAGGGGAGGGATCTCATTTCTGGTGCCTGACGGGGGGCGAGGGGGGAGGGGGCGGGAAAATTGGAGAGGAGAGAAGAGGGGGCAGAGGGCATCTCAGTGTATCTGTGTGTGTGCGTGCGTGCATCTTTGAGGAAACTCAAAGATCGGACGCGACAGAGCATGTATGTAGTCCAGCCGGACCAATTCACCACGTCTCTGTCTCTTGTCTCTCTGTTTCTGTTTCTCTATTTCTCTCTCTGTGTCTCTCTTTGTCTCTGTCTGTCTGACTGTCTGTCTGTCTGTCTCTCTCTCTCTCTCTCTTTTGAATTCTCTCTCCTGCCCGCCCGCCCGCCCGCACTCCCTCCCTCCTTTTCCTCTCGACTTGCCAGTCAATCCTGGGGCTTGAGCTACTGTACTGGCGCTCCAACACACAACGGTCCCACTCCGAGCCTGCCTACCTGCCTGCCTGCCTATGCATTGGCCCCATACTCCAACGAGGCACATCATCATCCCCACCCCACCCCTTCTCTGAAAAGAAGGCAGTCTCTCTCGGGGCCAGCCAGCCTGGGCCGGTTTTCTCAGTCAGTCAGTGCGTGGTTTGTTTGTTCTTTTTTTCCCCCATGCATTTCATGAGAGAAAACTGCAATTCACAAAACCACCACTAGATGGCGCGCGTTCGCCGTCGACAAGGTGGATGGGGCGGCGGGAGGGGCAAAACACGGGTCGGGTCAGTCACTCACTCAGTCAGTCAGTCCTCACCTACCCGGCAGTGGGGAGTGAGAGTTCTGACATACACATACATATAGGTTGTTATGATTCATTATTATCATCATTTGCTTTCCTCTGTCGT
>NW_012322413.1:0-1563 GCF_000151885.1 Dipodomys ordii
TCAAGCAGAGGAAAGCAGATGAACGAGAAGGAGAAGGAGAAACAGAAGGAGAAGCAGAAGGAGAATCAGAAGGAGAAGCAGAAGAAGCAGAAGGAGAAGCAGAAGGAGAAACAGAAGCAGAAGAAACATCAGAAAGAGAAGCAGAATCAGAAGAAGATGCAGGAGGAGAAGCAGGAGAAGCAGAAGAAGCAGAAGCAGAAGGAGAAGTAGAAGGAGAAGGAGAAAGAAGAGCCGCAGAATCAATAGGAGAAGCAGAAAGAGAAGCTGAAGCAGAATGAGAAGCAGAAAGAGAAGCAGTAGAAGCAGAAAAAGCAGGAAAAGCAGAGGCAGAAGAAAGAGAAGAAGACGAAGAAGAAGAAGAAGCATAAGGAGAAGCATAAGGAGAAATATAAGGAGAAGCAATAGAAGCAGAAGAAGGAGAAGCAGAAGAAGCAGAATCAGAAGAAAAAGAATAAGCAAAAAAGCAGAAGCAGAAGCACTGGGAGAAGCAGAAGCAGAAGGAGAAGGAGCAGCAGAAGGAGAAGCAGAAGCAGAAAGAGAAGCAGAAACAGAAGGACAACAAAAGGAGAAGCAGGAGAAGCAGAAGAAGCAGAAGTAGAAGCAGAAAGAGAAGGAGAAGAAGGAGAAGCAGAAGTAGAATCAGAAGAAACAGAAGTAGTTGAAGCAGATGAAACAGAAGCAAAAGAAACAGAAGAAGGAGAAGAGCAGAAGCAGAAGCAAAAGGAGAAGCAGAAGCAGAAGGAGATGCAGAAAGAGAAGCAGGAGAAGCAGAAGAAGCTGGAGAAGCAGAAGCAGAAGAAACAGAAGAAGCTGAAGAAGCAGAAGCAGAATCTGAAGCAGAAGGAGAAACAGAAGAAGCACAATTTGAAGCAGAAGCAGAAGAAACAGTAATAGTAGAATAAGCAGAAGCAGAAGCAGCAGGAGAAGCAGAAGAAGAAGACGGAGAAGGCGAGAGAGAAGGATTAAGAGTAGGAGAAGCAAAAGGATAAGCAGAAGCAGAAAGAGACGCAGAAGGATAAGCAGCACGAGAAGTAGGAGAAGCAGGAGAAACAGAAGACGCAGAAGCAGAATGAGAAGCAGAAGGAGAAATTGAAGCAGAAGGAGAAGCAGAAGCAGAAGGAGAAGCAGAAGAAGGAGAAGGAGAAGGAGAAGGAGAAAGAGAAGCAGAACGAGAAGCAGGAGAAGCAGAAGCAGGAGAAGTAGAAGCAGAAGAAACAGAAGGAGAAGAAGCAGAAGGAGAAGCAGAAAGAGAAGCAGGAGAAGCAGAAGAAGCAGCAGCAGGAGAAGCAGAAGCAGAAGAAGCCGAAGAAGCAGAAGCAGAACCTGAAGCATAAGGAGATACAGGAGAAGCAGAAGAAGCAGAATCTGGAGAAGCACAAGGAGAAGCAGAAGCAGAAAGAGAAGCAAAAGGAGAAGGAGAAGCAGAAGAAACAGAAGAAGCAGGGGCAGTAGCAGAAGAAGCAGAAGATGCAGAAGCAGAAGGAGAAGCAGAAGGAAAAGCAGAAGAACGAGAAGGAGAAGGAGAAACAGAAGGAGAAGCAGAAAGAGAAGCAGAAGAAGAAG
>NW_012322414.1:0-1563 GCF_000151885.1 Dipodomys ordii
GCAGGAGAAGCAGAAGTTGGAGAAGCAGGAGAAACATTTTGTATGCAGAAGCAGAAGGAGAAGCAGAAGTAGGAGAAGAAGGAGAAGGAAGGGGAGCAGAAGCAATAGGAGAAGCAGATGGAGAAGCAGAAGCAGAATGAGAAGCAGAAAGAGAAGCATTAGAAGCAGAAGAAGCAGGAAAAGCAGAAGCAGAAGAATGAGAAGAAGCAGAAGACGAAGAAGAAGAAGAAGAAGAAGAAGAAGAAGAAGAAGAAGAAGAAGAAGAAGAAGAAGAAGAAGAAGAAGAAGAAGAAGAAGAAGAAGAAGAAGAAGAAGAAGAAGAAGAAGAAGAAGAAGAAGAAGAGGAAGAAGAAGAAGAGGAAGAAGAAGAAGAAGAAGAAGAAGAAGAAGAAGAAGAAGAAGAAGAAGAAGAAGAAGAAGAAGAAGAAGAAGAAGAAGAAGAAGAAGAAGAAGAAGAAGAAGAAGAAGAAGGGGAAGAAGAAGAAGAAGCATAAGGAGAAGCAGAAGAAGCAGAAGCAGGAGAAGCAGAAGAAAAAGAATAAGCAAAAGAAGCATAAGCAGAAGCAGTGGGAGAAGGAGAAGAAGGAGAAGGAGCAGCAGAAGGAGAAGTTGAAGCCGAAAGAGAAGCAGAAACAGAAGGAGAAGTAGAACGAGAAACAGGGGAATCAGTAGAAGTAGAAGTAGAAGCAGAAAGAGGAGAAGAAGGAGAAGCAGAAGTAGAATCACAAGAAACAGAAGAAGAAGAAGCAGAAGAAACAGTAGCAAAAGAAACAGAAGAAGGAGAAGAGCAGAAGAAGAAGCAGAAGGAGAAGCAGAAGGAGAAGGAGAAGCAGAAAGAGAAGCAGGAGAAGCAGAAGAAGCAGGAGAAGCAGAAGCAGAAGAAACAGGAGAAGCCGAAGAAGCAGAAGCAGAATCTGAAGCAGGAGAAACAGAAGAAGCATAATCAGAAGCCGAAGCAGAAGAAACAGAAATAGTAGAATAAGCAGAAGTAGAAGCAGCAGGAGAAGCAGAAGAAGAAGACGGAGAAGGCGAAAGAGAAGGATTAGGAGTAGGAGAAGCAAAAGGATAAGCAGAAGCAGAAAGAGACGCAGAAGGAGAAGCAGCACGAGAAGTAGGAGAACCAGGAGAAGCAGAAGCAGGAGAAGCAGAAGAAACAGAAGACGCAGAAGCAGAATGAGAAGCAGAAGGAGAAATTGAAGCAGAAGCAGAAGGAGAAGGAGAAGCAGAAGGAGAAGCAGAAGAAGGAGAAAGAGAAGCAGAAAGAGAAGCAGAACGAGAAGCAGGAGAAGCAGAAGCAGTAGAAGCAGAAGCAGAAGAAATAGAAGAAGGAGAAGAAGCAGAAGGAGAAGCAGAAACAGAAGGAGAAGCAGAAAGAGAAGGAGGGGAAGCAGAAGAAGCAGAAGCAGGAGAGGCAGAAGCATAAGAATCTGAAGAAGCAGAAGCAGAACCCGAAGCAGAAGGAGAAGCAGGAGAAGCAGAAGAAGCAGAATCTGGAGAAGTAGAAGGATAAGCAGAAGCAGAAAGAGAATAAAAGGCAGAAGGAGAATCAAATGAATCAAAAGA
>NW_012322415.1:0-1563 GCF_000151885.1 Dipodomys ordii
CGGAACACAGCGGGACACAGTAGGGACACTAGCAGTTGACAAATCGGGCCAGCGTGGGTCTACAGGGGGACACAGCAGGACACAGCGGGGACACAGCGGGACTCAGCGAGGGACACAGCAGTACACAGCGGGACACAGCGGGGGACACAGCGAGGCAAAGCGGGACACAGGGGGGGAAAAAGCAGGGACACAACGGGGACACAGCAGTGTACACAGCAGGACTCAGCGGGGGACACAGCGGGACACAGCGGAGGACACAACGGGGGGACACAGCGGGACACAGCCGGACACAGCGGGGGACACAGTGAGGGACACAGCGGACACAGCGGGGGACACAGCGGGGGACAGAGCGGACACAGTGGGACACAACAGGGACAAATTGGGGGACACAGCGGGACACAGCAGGACACAGCGGGGGACACAGCGGGACACAGCGGGACATAGTGGGGACACAGCAGAGGACAAAGCGGGACACAGCGGGACACAATGGGGACACAGCGCGACACAGCGGGTGACACATAGGGAAACCGCAGGGGACAAAGCGAGGACACAGCGGGACACAGCGGGGACACAGGGGGGACTCAGTGGGGGACACAGCCTGGGACAAAGCGGGACAGCACGGGACACAGAGGGACACAGCGCGGTAACAGCGGGACACAGAGGGTTACACAGAAGGGTACACAGTGGGACACAGCGGGGAACACAGCGGGACACAGCAGGACACAGCGGAACACAGCGGGACACAGTAGGGACACAGCAGTAGACAAAGCGGGACACAGCGGGGGACACAGCAGGACACAACGGGGGACACAGTGAGGTCACAGCGGGACAGAGCGGGGGATACACCGAGGACACAGCGGGACACAGCGGGACAGAGCGGGGGACACAGCGGGAGACCATGGAACACAGCTAGACACAGCGGGAAACAGAAGTGTCCCTGACTGGACACAGCGGGGCACAGCGGGGACACAGCAGGGACACAGCGGGGGACACAGCGGGACACAATGGGACACAGCAGGGGACACAGCAGTACACAGTGGGGGACACAGCGGGGGACAAAGCGGGACACAACGGGGGACATAGTGAGGACACAGCGGGACCCAGCGGGACACAGAGTCGATACAGCGGGGACACAGTGGGACAGAGCGGGGTACACAACTGGGGACACAAAGGGACACAGTGGGGGACACAGCGGGACACAGCGGGACACAGTGGGACTCAGCGGGGACAAAGCATGAGACACAGCAGGGGACATAGGGGGAGACAGCGGGGGACTCAGCGAGGACACAGCGGGACACAGCGGGGACTCTGCGGGAGACACAGCGGGGGATAAAGCAGGACACCAAGAAACACAGTGTGACACAGAAAGGCACAGCGGGCTACACAGCTGGGGACACAACGGAAAACAGCCGGGGACACAGCGGGACACTGCGGGACCCAGCGGAAAAGAGCTGTGACTCTGTGGTGACACAGCGGGACACAGTGGGGGACACAGCAGGACACATCGGGGGACACAGCGGAACACAGTGGGGGACAGAGCGTGGAACACAGCGAGACACAGCG
>NW_012322416.1:0-1563 GCF_000151885.1 Dipodomys ordii
TGACTCAGTAGCTCATGAATCGTACAAAGAATAGCAACTAGTTTGACACTAGCTAGTATATGTGTCGGTCAATGCAGAGAAGGTCTAAAAAATATGTACGTTACACCATGTAAGAGGATTTTTAGCGAAATTGTCTTCCAAGAATAGAACACAGAGGTATTTTGGTAGCATGCTATATGTCTTGTAACATAGTTAAAATGTAATCAGTGAGGAGTTTGGTCTCTTAGATGTTGTCCCTCCATGTATAACCCAGAGTTTCCCGGTATGTGAATCGGTTTTCCTGCATCAGTATATACATTGGGTCAATTTGGGGAGGCGAAGGGAAATAACAAAATGTGGAAATAAGGATATAGGGGCCCCCATGGTAACAATGACAGGTTCAAGACATTAGGTTGAAAAGGACATCCACAACTTTGGGGGGAGAGGGAGGAATTGGGGAGATGGGGAGGGAAGGGATGGTAGGGGAAAAACAAAGGAGGAAGTAACAATGTTCGATAGGAAAGATACTCATTACCTCTCTCAAGTACAGTATTTTGACAATCCTCCCCCTCCGCAACACGTCGGCTGGCGGTAGAAACCCCGCCCTCCCCCCTCCCCGTTGTCATGGCTAGGACAGAGGAAAAGCAAATGATGATAATAATGAATCATAACAACCTATATGTATATGTATGTGTATGTCAGAACTCTCACTCCCCACTGCCGGGTAGGTGAGGACTGACTGACTGAGTGAGTGACTGACCCGACCCGTGTTTTGCCCCTCCCGCCGCCCCATCCACCTTGTCGACGGCGAACGCGCGCCATCTAGTGGTGGTTTTGTGAATTGCAGTTTTCTCTCATGAAATGCATGGGGGAAAAAAAAGAACAAACAAACCACGCACTGACTGACTGAGAAAACCGGCCCAGGCTGGCTGGCCCCGAGAGAGACTGCCTTCTTTTCAGAGAAGGGGTGGGGTGGGGATGATGATGTGCCTCGTTGGAGTATGGGGCCCATGCATAGGCAGGCAGGCAGGCAGGCAGGCTCGGAGTGGGACCGTTGTGTGTTGGAGTGCCAGTACAGTAGCTCAAGCCCCAGGATTGACTGGCAAGTCGAGAGGACAAGGAGGGAGGGAGTGCGGGCGGGCGGGCGGGCGGGAGAGAGAATTCAAACGAGAGAGAGAGAGAGAGAGACAGACAGACAGACAGACAGACAGACAGAGACAAAGAGAGACACAGAGAGAGAAATAGAGAAACAGAAACAGAGAGACAAGAGACAGAGACGTGGTGAATTGGTCCGGCTGGACTACATACATGCTCTGTCGCGTCCGATCTTTGAGTTTCCTCAAAGATGCACGCACGCACACACACAGATACACTGAGATTCCCTCTGCCCCCTCTTCTCTCCTCTCCAATTCCCCCGCTCCCTCCCCCCTCCCCCCCCCGTCAGGCACCAGAAATGAGATCCCTCCCCTTCGCCTATTGCGTCAATTACAAACAAAAGGCAGCGTGAGATTCAAGCAAATTTGTTTTATTTTGTTCCGAGGGTAGGGTTGTGGATTTTGGTGCGGGGGGGGGTCGGAGGTCGTG
>NW_012322417.1:0-1563 GCF_000151885.1 Dipodomys ordii
TGATGCAGATACTTAATCAGAGGTATATGATTTAGCTATAAGGAGTCGCCTTGATGCTGAGGATGCGGAGTATGCTGCTGCATATCATTATCTTTATGAGTTAGTTTTCTATTCCAGTACCTATGACGATGTCATGATGAAGAAGAGGAAGAAGAAGATGAAGAAGAGCAGGAAGATTAAGAAGAAGAAGAGGAAGAAAAGAAGAAGAAGAAGAAGAAGATGATGAAGAAGAAGAAGAGGAAGAAGAAGAAGAAGAAGAAGAAGAAGAAGAAGAAGAAGAAGAAGAAGAAGAAGAAGAAGAAGAAGAAGGAGAAGGAGAATGAGAAGAAGAAGGAGAAGGAGAAGCAGTAGAAGCAGCAGAAGGAGAAGCAGAAGCAGAAGAAGATGCAGAAGGAGAAGCAGGAGAAGCAGAAGAAGGAGAAGGAGAAGGCGAAAGAGAAGGATTAGGAGTAGGAGAAGCAAAAGGATAAGCAGAAGCAGAAAGAGACGCAGAAGGAGAAGCAGCACGAGAAGTAGGAGAAGCAGGAGAAGCAGAAGCAGGAGAAGCAGAAGAAACAGAAGACGCAGAAGCAGAATGAGAAGCAGAATGAGAAATTGAAGCAGAAGCAGAAACAGAAGGAGAAGCAGAAGAAGGAGAAGGAGAAGTAGAAAGAGAAGCAGAAAGAGAAGCAGAAAGAGAAGCAGCACGAGAAGTAGGAGAAGCAGGAGAAGCAGAAGCCGGAGAAGCAGAAGAAACAGAAGACGCAGAAGCAGAATGAGAAGCAGAAGGAGAAATTGAAGCAGAAGCAGAAGCAGAAGGAGAAGCAGAAGAAGGAGAAGGAGAAGCAGAAAGAGAAGCAGAAAGAGAAGCAGCACGAGAAGTAGGAGAAGCAGGAGAAGCAGAAGCAGGAGAAGCAGAAGAAACAGAAGACGCAGAAGCAGAATGAGAAGCCGAAGGAGAAATTGAAGCAGAAGCAGAAGCAGAAGGAGAAGCAGAAGCAGAAGGAGAAGCAGAAGAAGGAGAAGGAGAAGCAGAAAGAGAAGCACAACGAGAAGCAGGAGAAACAGAAGCAGGAGAAGCAGAAGCAGAAGAAACATAGGAAGGAGAAGAAGCAGAAGGAGAAGCAAAAACAGAAGGAAAAGCAGAAAGAGAAGCAGGAGAAGCAGAAGAAGCAGCAGCCGGAGAAGCAGAAGCAGAAGAAGCAGAAGCAGAACTTGAAGCAGAAGGAGAAGCAGGAGAAGCAGAAGAAGCAGAATCTGGAGAAGCAGAAGGAGAAGCAGAAGCAGAAGGAGAAGCAAAAGCAGAAGGAGAAGCAGAAGGGGAAGCAGAAGAAACAGAAGAAGCAGAGGCAGTAGCAGAAGAAGCAGAAGATGAAGAAGCAGAAGGAGAAGCAGAAGGAAAAGCAGAAGAACGAGAAAGAGAAGGAGTAGGAGAAACAGAAGAAGCAGAAAGAGAAGCAGAAGAAGGAGCAGGAGAAGGAAAAGCAGCAGGAGAAGCAGAAAGAGCAGCAGAAGGAGGAGCAGGAGATGCAGAAACAGGAGAAGCAGAAGCAGAAGAAACACAAGAAGGACAAGAAGCAGAAG
>NW_012322418.1:0-1563 GCF_000151885.1 Dipodomys ordii
TCATCCCCCATGATATCCAACTACATTTTCTGAAGCTATACTTTGAACACACCCTCAAACCTGAGCACATAATTTGAAATCACACTTCTGCATTTCCTTGGCACATTCTACTTTGTGCTTTTGTCTTTTTTGCACATTCCTTTTGAGTTCATAGTTGCTCTATTTCCATTTCATCTTTACAAACTGCTAAGAACATTGTTTAACTACCACTACTTGTTTGCACACGCCCAGTCTATGTATGAAGGTACTTTTTCCATGTTAAGCAATAGGGCAGTACTCACTCTCTGAGGAGAAAAGTTGCACAGTATAACCCTAAGCCCACATTAGAGGATGTAGAATTTAAAGCATTTTGAGACGAACAGTGATATTAGAATTGAAAGGCTCCTGAGCGACATTTTCTTGGAGCTCATTAGTTTTCCCAGGAGAAATATAAATATCCACAAAATCTGGAGCTAATTAGTAAGCATCCGAATTTACACTAGATCCTAGATGTTGTGTTAATACAAGTTACCATTGTATTATTGTTATATCATCATCCTTCCCTACTTGCAAATGGGTATGAGAAAATGAAAGAAAGGCACTAAAGCAAAACGTCTTATCTTTTTAGGCATTTAATCCTAGTGGTGAGGGTAATATCTGAACTCTTCCATTCAATAAAAGCTTGAAGTTTATAAGAGCACTTGAATTTGTGGTAGGTTGATTGATAGGGTTATTTCAACATAGAAATATCCCTAATAAGAACTAGAGTTTAAAATAGACTATATGGCAGTTATGATGTTTCAATGGCTATTGAGAAATTTTCTATTCTAAAGAAGAATCAATTCGGAGAATCTTCAATCACATCAGTAAAGCTGTATGTTCAACCTAATACTTAGTGTTACTTGTCCGACATTTATTATGAATAGGCTGATAAGATATTGAAACATATCTAAAGATATTTCAATAATATCCCAAACTGATGTGGATACATGGGCCAAGAATTGGAACTGTAGGACAAGTTAGGTTTGTCTGAGTTATAGTTCAATGTATAAACTCCTAGCTAAACAAAGGCTTCAAAAATATTAAAAAACAATGGGGCTGGGAAGGTGGCTCAGTGGTAGAGTCCTTACCTTGCATGCATGAGGCTCTGGGTTCAATTCCCCAGCACCACATATGCGAAAAGAAAAAAAGCCATAAGTGGTGTTATGGCCCAAGTGGTAGTTGAGCTGATGAGGTGAAGGACAGCGCCCAGGCCCAGAGTTCAGGCCCCACGACCAGACCTCCCCCCCAAAATATTCAAAAACGAACTTTACAAACTTTAGGGGGGGAATATGAGAAGGGATAGCAAGGGGAAACAAAGGAGGAGGCAACATTGCTTGATAAGAAATGTACTCCTTATCTTTCCCATGTAATTGTAACCCCTCTGTACAGCATTTTCACAATTAAAAATTTATACAGAATACCCCTAAGTAAAGTTCGAACAATTGTATCTGTATAATTATTTTTTGTTGTTGTTCTTTTTTGGTAGTGTTGGGTGTATCCGTTGGAAAAGAACAGGCCTAAACAGTGCCTTCCACATTCTAT
>NW_012322419.1:0-1563 GCF_000151885.1 Dipodomys ordii
GAAGCAGAAGAAAGAGAAGAAGAAGAAGACGAAGAAGAAGAAGAAGAAGAAGCAGCATAAGGAGAAGCATAAGGAGAAGCATAAGGAGAAGTATAAGGAGAAGCAGTAGAAGGAGAAGAAGCAGAGCAGGAGAAGCTGAAGCAGAAGAAAAAGAATAAGCAAAAGAAGCAGAAGCAGAAGCAGTGAGAGAAGCAGAAGAAGGAGAAGGAGAAGGAGCAGCAGAAGGAGAAGCAGAAGCAGAAAGAGAAGCAGAAACAGAAGGAGAACAAGAAGGAGAAGCAGGAGAATCAGAAGAAGCAGAAAGAGAAGGAGAAGAAGGAGAAGCAGAAGTAGAATCCGAAGAAACAGAAGAAGAAGAAGCAGAAGAAACAGAAGCAAAAGAAACAGAAGAAGGAGAAGAGCAGAAGCAGAAGGAGAAGCAGAAGCAGAAGGAGAAGCAGAAAGAGAAGCAGGAGAAGCAGAAGAAGCAGGAGAAGCAGAAGCAGAAGAAACAGGAGAAGCCGAAGAAGCAGAAGCAGAATCTGAAGCAGAAGGAGAAAAAGAAGAAGCACAATCTAAAGCAGAAGCAAAAGAAACAGAAATAGTAGAATAAGCAGAAGCAGAAGCACCAGGACAAGCAGAAGAACAAGAAGGAGAAGGCGAAAGAGAAGGATTAGGAGTAGGAGAAGCAAAAGGATAAGCAGAAGCAGAAAGAGACGCAGAAGGAGAAGCAGCACGAGAAGTAGGAGAAGCAGGAGAAGCAGAAGCAAGAGAAGCAGAAGAAACAGAAGACGCAGAAGCAGAATGAGAAGAAGGAGAAATTGAAGCAGAAGGAGAAGCAGAAGCAGAAGGAGAAGCAGAAGGAGAAGCAGAAACAGAAGGAGAAGCAGAAAGAGAAGCAGAAAGAGAAGCACAATGAGAAGCACAACGAGAAGCAGGAGAAGCAGAAGCAGAAGAAGCCGAAGAAGCAGAAGCAGAACCTGAAGCATAAGGAGATACAGGAGAAGCAGAAGAAGCAGAATCTGGAGAAGCAGAAGGAGAAGCAGAAGCAAAAGCAGAAGGAGAAGCAGAAGGAGAAGCAGAAGATACAGAAGAAGCAGAGGCAGTAGCAGAAGAAGCAGAAGATGCAGAAGCAGAAGGAGAAGCAGAAGCAGTAGTAGAAGCAGAAGAAGGAGAAGCAGAAGGAGAAGCATAAAGAGAAACAGAAGGAGAAGCAGAAGCAGGAGAAGCAGAATCAGAAGAAATAAAAGAAGGAGAAGAAGCAGAAGCAGAAAGAGAAGCAGAAACGGAAGGAGAAGCAGAAAAAGAAGCAGAAGAAGCCGAAGAAGCAAAAGCAGAACCTAAAGCAGAAGGAGAAGCAGGAGAAGCAGAAGAAGCAGAATCTGGAGAGGAAGAAGGAGAACCAGAAGGAGAAGCAGAAGCAGAAAGAGAAGCAAAAGCAGAAGGAGAAGCAGAAGAAACAGAAGAAGCAGAATCAGTAGCAGAAGCTGAAGATGCAGAAGCAGAAAGAGAAGCAGAAGGAATAGCAGAAGAACGAGAAGGAGAAATAGAAGGAGAAGCAGGAAAAGCAGAAGAAACAGAAGT
>NW_012322420.1:0-1563 GCF_000151885.1 Dipodomys ordii
AGGAGATCCCAGAATCCGAAAAAGAGTAACCAGATACATGATGTGGAAGGATGAAAGGAGATGTTTGTTGTATTCTGAAGATGCAGAAGCTGTATTCAGATTGATCTGCCAGATGAAGGAGTAGGAGAAGCAGAAGTAGAAGGGACAAGCAGGAGGAAGCAGTAGGAAGCAGTAGCGGGAGAAGTAGATGATGATGTAAACTGTAGTAAGAGATGGAGCAGAAGGAGAAGCAGAAGGAGAAGCATAAGCAGAAGGAGAAGCAGATAGAGAAGCAGAAGAAGCAGTAGCAGAAGAAGCAGAAGCAGAAGATACAGAAGAAGCTCTAGAAGCAGAAGGAGAACCTGATGCAGAAGGACAAGCAGAAGCAGCAGAAGCTGGATAAGCAGAAGCAGAAGAAACATAACAAGGAGAAGAAGCAGATGCTGAACGAGTAGCAGATGAAGAAGTAGGAGATAGAGAAGGATTAGGAGTAGGAGGAGCAGAAGGAGAATCAGAAGCAGAAAGAGAAGCAGAAGGAGAAGCAGAAGGAGAAACAGAAGAAGCAGAAGTAGGAGAAGCAGAAGCAGAAGCAGAATGAGAAGCACAAGAAGGAGAAATTGAAGGAGAAGGAGAAGGAGACGGAGAAGCAGAAGGAGAAGTAGGAGAAGCAGAAGAAGAAGAAGCAGGAGAAGCAGAAGCAGAAGAAACAGAAGAAGGAGAAGAGCAGAAGCAGAAGCAGACGGAGAAGCAGAAGCAAAAGGAGAAGCAGAAGAAGCAGAAGTTGAAGCAGAAGAAGAAGAAACAGAAAAAGCAGAAGAAGCAGAAGAAGAAGCAGCAGGAGAAGCAGAAGAAGAAGAAGAAGAAGAAGAAGAAGAAGAAGAAGAAGAAGAAGAAGAAGAAGAAGAAGAAGAAGAAGAAGAAGAAGGAGAAAGAGAAGCAGTTGAAGCAGTAGAAACATGAAAAGTAGAAGCAGAAGAAAGTTAAGAAGAAGAAGAAGAAGATGAAGATGATGAAGAAGAAGAAGAAGAAGAAGTAGAAGAAGAAGAAGAAGAAGAAGAATGAGAAGCATAAGGAGAAGCATAAGGAGAAGCATAAGGAGATGCAGTTGAAGCAGAAGAAGCAGTAGCAGGAGAAGCAGGAGAAGCAGAAGCAGAAGAAAAGGAATAAGCATAAGAATCAGAATCAGAGGAAGAAGCAGTAGGAGCAGGAGAAGGAGAAGCAGAACGAGAATCAGAAGGAGAATCAGAAGTAGGAGAAGCAGAAGCAGAAGAATAGCAGAAGGAGAAGCAGAAGAAGATGCAGAAGGAGAAGCAGGAGAAGCAGAAGAAGCAGAAGCAGAAGGAGAAGCAGAAGTAGGAGAAGAAGAAGGAGAAGGAAGGTCAGCAGAAGCAATAGGAGAAGCAGAATGAGAAGCAGAATGAGAAGCAGAAAGAGAAGCATTAGAAGCAGAAGAAGCAGGAAAAGCAGAAGCAGAAGAAAGAGAAGAAGAAGCAGCAGCAGCAGCAGCAGAAGATGAAGAAGAAGAAGAAGAAGAAGAAGAAGAAGAAGAAGAAGAAGAAGAAGAAGAAGAAGAAGAAGAAGAAG
>NW_012322421.1:0-1563 GCF_000151885.1 Dipodomys ordii
GGGGGCACCTAGGGGGCACATTGCGACACACATGGGACACAAAAGTGGGATAGATGTGACCCATACGTGGTACACCACAGAGACCACACCGAGACACAGCGGGACACAGCGGGGACACAGCGAGGACACAGTGGGACACAGCGGGGAACACAGCGGCGGACACAGCGGGACACAG
This sequence comes from Dipodomys ordii, assembly GCF_000151885.1. NCBI lineage: Eukaryota > Metazoa > Chordata > Mammalia > Rodentia > Heteromyidae > Dipodomys > Dipodomys ordii. The sequence goes on from NW_012322421.1 coordinate 176, forward strand.
TGGGACACAGCGGGGGACACAGCATGGACACAGCAAGTCACAGCGGGGAAATAGTGGGGGACACAGCAGGGGACACCGCGGGATACAGAAGGACACAGCGAGGACACAGCGGGACACAGGAGGACACAGCGGGGACACAGCGGGGAAACAGCAGGGGATACAGTGGGACACAGCGGGGACACAGAGGGGCTTAGCGGTTACACAGTGAGGACAAACCAGGGACACAGCGGGACACAGCGGGGACAGAGGGGGACCCAGCGGGACCCAGCAAGGACACAGCGGGGACACAGCGGGACACAGCGGGGGACACAGCAGGGGACACAGCAGGACACAGGGGGACACAGCGGGACACAGCGGGGACACAGCGGGGGACAGCGGTGACACACTGGCGGACAGCAGGGACACAGCGGGACACAGCAGGGGACACAGCAGGACACAGTGGGGGACACAGCGTGGGACACAGGGGGACACCGCTGGGGACACAGCGAGGACACAGCGGGACAAAGCGGGTGACACAGCGGGGGACAGCGGGGACACACATGCAGACAGCGGGGACACAACGGGACACAGCGGAGGACATCGGGGACACAGCGGGACACAGCGGGACACAGCAGGGACACAGCACCGACACTGCGGGTCACAGCGGGGACACAGTGTGGGACACAGCGAGGACACAGCGGGACACAGAAGGATACACAGAGAGGACACAGCGTGACACATGGGGAAACAGCGGGACACAGCGGGGGACACAGAGAGAACACAGCGGGACACAAATGGGGACACAGCAAGGACATAGCGGGTCACAGCGGGAAAGAGCGGGACACCGCTGGGGACACAGCGGGACACAGCAGGGGACACAGTGGGGACACAGCGGGACACAGTGGGGACACAGCGTTACACAGCGGGGACACAACGGGACACAGCGGGGACACAGCAGGGGACACAGCAGGACACAGAGGGGAACAAAGGGGGCACACAGCGTCACACAGTGGGACACAGCGGGGTACACAGCGGGACACAGCGGGGACACAGCAAGGGCACATTGGGAAACAGCGGGACACAGCGGGGGACAAAGCGGGACACACCGGAATACAGCGGGACACAGCGGGGGACACAGCAGGGGATACAGAGCCGCACACAGCGGGAGAGAGTGGAACACAGCAGGGACACAGCGGGGACACAGCGGGACATCGCGGGGACAAAGCGAGGACAGAGCGGGACACAGAGTTACACAGCGAGGGACACAGCGGGGTACAGTGGGGACAAACCGCGGAACAATGGGGACACAGCGGGACACAGCTGGGACACGGCGGGGACACAGCGAGTACACAGGGGGACACAGCCGGACAAAGCAGGACACAGAGGGGAACACAGCGCGGGAAAAGCGG
>NW_012322422.1:0-1563 GCF_000151885.1 Dipodomys ordii
GCAGTGTCCCCGCTGTGTCACACTGTGTCACACTGTGTCCCGTGTTGTCCCGCTTTGGCCCCCGTTGTGACCTCACTGTGTTTCTCGCTTTGTCCCGCTGTGTACCCTTCTGTGTCCCCCGCTGTGTCCCGCTGTGTACCCCGGTGTGTCCAGCTGGGTCCTCTCTTTGTCCCTCGCTGTCTCTGCTTTGTCCCACGCTGTGTCCCGCTGTGACCCGCTGTGTCCTCGCTGTGTCCCCTGCTGTGTCCCGCTGTGTTCCCCGCTGTGACCTGCTGTGTCCCTCTGTGTCCCCCACTGTGTCCCTGCTGTCTCCCCTCTGTGTCCCGCTGTGTTCCCCGCTTTGTCCCGCTGTGTCCCCCGCTGTGTCCCTGCTGTGTCCCCGCTGTGTCCTGCTGTATACTGCTGTGTCCCCCGCTGAGTCCAGCTGTGTCCCCGCTGTGTCCCGCTGTGTTCCCCATGTGTCCCCCGCTGTGTCACACTGTGTCCCACTGTGTCCCCCACTGTTTCCCCCGCTGTGTCCGGCTGTGTCCCCCGCTGTGTCCCGCTGTGTCCACTGCTGTGTCCCCGCTGTGTCCTGCTTTTTCCCCGGCTGTGTCCCGCTGTGTCCTCACTGTGTCCCCCGCTGTATCCCGCTGTGTCCTCGCTGTGTCCCCAGCTGTGTCCCGTTGTGTCCCCCGCTTTGTCCCGCTGTGTCCCACTGTGTCCCCACTGTTTCCCGCTGTGTCCCGCTGTGTCCCCGGTGTGCCCGCTGTGTCCCGCTGTGTACCCCGCTGTGTCCAGCTATGTCACCGCTGTGTCCTGCTGTGGCCCATCTCTGTCTCCGCTGTCCCCCGCTGTGTCCCCCACTGTGTGCCACTGTATCCCGCTATGTCCCCCGCTTCATCCCGCTTTGTCCCCCGCTGTGTTCCACTGTTTCCCGCTGTGTCCTCGCTGTGTCCCGTGGTGTCTCACTTTGTCCCCGCTGTGTCCCCAGCTGTGTGCCCGCTGTGTCCCGCTGTGTACCCTGCAGTGTCCAGCTGTGTCACCGCTGTGTCCCGCTGTGGCCCATCTCTGTCTCAGCTGTACCCCGCTGTGTCCCCCGCTGTGTTCCGCTGTGTCCCGCTGTGTCCCCCGCTTTGTCCTGCTGTGTCTCCGCAGTGTCCCCACTGTGTCCCGCTGTGTCACACTGTGTCCCGTGGTGTCCCACTTTATCCCCCGCTGTTTCCCCCGCTGTGTCCCCCGCTGAGTCCCCTCTGTTTCGACGCTGTGTCCCGCTGTTTCCCGCTGTGTCCTCGCTGTGTTCCCCGCTGTGTCCCGCTGTGTCCCCCGTTGTGTCCACCGCTGTGTCCTCGCTGTGTCCCCCGCTGTGTCCCGCTGTGTCCTCGCTGTGTCCCCCGCTGTGTCCCGCTGTGTCCCACGCTGTGTCCCGTTGTGTCCGAATGTGTCCCGCTCTGTCCCCACTGTGTCCCGCTGTGTCCTGCTGTGTCCCCGCTGTGTGCCCGCTGTGTCCCGCTGTGTACCCCGCTGTGTCCAGCTGTGTCCTTTTGTGTCACACTGTTTCCCTCTGTGTCCCTGCTGTGTTCA
>NW_012322423.1:0-1563 GCF_000151885.1 Dipodomys ordii
AGTAGTAGAAGCAGAAGGAGAAGCAGAAATAGAAACAGAAGCCGGAGGAAGCAGTTGCAGGAGAAGCTAGAAGCAGAAGAAACAGAAGAAGTTGAAGAAGCAGAAGGAGAACCTGAAGCAGAGGAGAAGCAAAAGCATCAGAAGCTGGAAAAGCAGAAGCAGAAGAAACAGAACAAGCAGAAGAAGCAGAAGCAGAACGAGAAGCAGAAGATGAAGAAGGAGAAAGAGAAGGATTTGGAGTAGGAGAGCAGAAGCAGAATTAGAAGCAGAAACAGAAGGAGAAGCAGAAATAGAAGCAGAAGAAGCCGAAGAAGCAAAAGCAGAAACCTAAAGCAGAAGGAGAAGCAGGAGAAGCAGAAGAAGAAGTAGCTGAAGAAGAAGCTGAAGTAGAAGCAGAAGTAGAAGCAGAAAGAGAATCAAAAGCAGAAGTAGAAGCAGAAGAAACAGAAGAAGCAGAAGCAGTAGCAGTTGCAGCAGCAGAAGAAGAAGCTGAAGTAGAAGCAGAAGCAGAAAGAGAATCAAAAGCAGAAGGAGAAGCAGAAGAAACAGAAGAAGCAGAAGCAGTAGCAGTTGCAGCAGATGCAGAAGGAGAAGCAGAAGGAAAAGCAGAAGAACGAGAAGGAGAAGGAGAAACAGAAGGAGAAGCAGAAGGAGAAGCAGAAGGAGAAGCAGAAGAAGCGGAAGGAGAAGCAGAAGGAGAAACAGAAGCAGTAGAAACAGCAGAAGGAGAAGCAGAAGCAGAAGAAGATGCAGAAGGAGAAGCAGGACAAGCAGAAGAAACAGAAGCAGAAGGAGATGTAGAAGAAGGAGAAGGAGAAGGAAGAGACGCAGAAGCAATAGGAGAAGCAGAAAGAGAAGCAGAATGAGAAGCAGAAAGAGAAGCAGTAGAAGCAGAAGAAGCAGGAAAAGCAGAAGCAGAAGAAAGAGAAGAAGAAGAAGACGAAGAAGAAGAAGAAGAAGAAGAAGAAGAAGAAGAAGAAGAAGAAGAAGAAGAAGAAGAAGAAGAAGAAGAAGAAGAAGAAGCATAAGGAGAAGCATAAGGAGAAGCATAAGGAGAAGTAAAAGGAGAAGCAGTAGAAGCAGAAGCAGAAGAAAAAGAATAAGCAAAAGAAGCAGAAGCAGAAGCAGTGAGAGAAGCAGAAGAAGGAGACGAAGAAGGAGCAGCAGAAGGAGAAGCAGAAGCAGAAAGAGAAGCATAAACAGAAGGAGAACAAGAAGGAGAAAGAGGAGAATCAGAAGAAGCAGAAAGAGAAGGAGAAGAAGGAGAAGCAGAAATAGAACCAGAAGAAACAGAAAAAGAAGAAGCAGAAGAAACAGAAGCAAAAGAAACAGAAGAAGGAGAAGAGCAGAAGCAGAAGCAGAAGGAGAAGCAGAAGCAGAAGGAGAAGCAGAAAGAGAAGCAGGAGAAGCAGAAGAAGCAGGAGAAGCAGAAGCAGAAGAAACAGGAGAAGCCGAAGAAGCAGAAGCAGAATCTGAAGCAGAAGGAGAAACAGAAGAAGCACAATCTGAAGCAGAAGCAGAAGAAACAGAAATAGTAGAATAAGCAGAAGCAGAAGCACCAGG
>NW_012322424.1:0-1562 GCF_000151885.1 Dipodomys ordii
TCGTTCAAGTTCAGTGAGCTGACTAGAGCAGAGCGTGACCTGATGAGACAGTATAGGCAGGTACTGCCCGAGAATCAATAGAGGTGGGGAGAAGGTCTGATGGAGCAGCAGAAAGAAAGGCGACAAGAAGAAAAGGAAGTGCTTAGATCTCGAAGAAAGTACCTACATGAGATAGTAAGGTGAGACGGAGGGGAGGAGGGAGAATGATAATCATGGAGGAGAATCGGGCCAAGTGGATCATACTTATCCTTTTGAGGGATCCGGAGGTGGGGATGAAGGTGATCCGCAGAGTGGTACCATCAGGAGAAGGAGTTCTTGAGACTCTTAATATAAAGAAACAATGAGCAAAAAGATGGAACCCCTCCCCGCGCCCCGCCCCCGCCTTCCGGGCTTCCCTGGAGTCCTGCTCCTAATTATCTCTTTAATATCTCTTTATCTTCCAGCCCCTGCTTCCTGACCGGATGGTGATATCTGAAGCACTCAGCGGCAACCAGACAGCCAGAGGGGAACGCGAGCCATCCATGCAGGTGGCTTAACCGTCCATCCTCACCCCCCCCCGCAGGCGATTACTCGACCACGACCACGACCTCCGACCCCCCCCCCGCACCAAAATCCACAACCCTACCCTCGGAACAAAATAAAACAAATTTGCTTGAATCTCACGCTGCCTTTTGTTTGTAATTGATGCAATAGGCGAAGGGGAAGGATCTCATTTCTGGTGCATGACGGGGGGGAGGGGGGAGGGGGCGGGGGAATTGGAGAGGAGAGAAGAGGGGGCAGAGGGCATCTCAGTGTATCTGTGTGTGTGCGTGCGTGCATCTTTGAGGAAACTCAAAGATCGGAAGCTACAGAGCATGTATGTAGTCCAGCCGGACCAATTCACCACGTCTCTGTCTCTTGTCTCTCTGTTTCTGTTTCTCTATTTCTCTCTGTGTGTCTCTCTTTGTCTCTGTCTGTCTGTCTTTCTGTCTGTCTGTCTGTCTGTCTGTCTGTCTGTCTCTCTCTCTCTCTCTCTCTCGTTTGAATTCTCTCTCCCGCCCGCCCGCCCGCCCGCACTCCCTCCCTCCTTTTCCTCTCGACTTGCCAGTCAATCCTGGGGCTTGAGCTACTGTACTGGCGCTCCAACACACAACGGTCCCACTCCGAGCCTGCCTGCCTGCCTGCCTGCCTATGCATGGGCCCCATACTCCAACGAGGCACATCATCATCCCCACCCCACCCCTTCTCTGAAAAGAAGGCAGTCTCTCTCGGGGCCAGCCAGCCTGGGCCGGTTTTCTCAGTCAGTCAGTGCGTGGTTTGTTTGTTCTTTTTTTTCCCCCATGCATTTCATGAGAGAAAACTGCAATTCACAAAACCACCACTAGATGGCGCGCGTTCGCCGTCGACAAGGTGGATGGGGCGGCGGGAGGGGCAAAACACGGGTCGGGTCAGTCACTCACTCAGTCAGTCAGTCCTCACCTACCCGGCAGTGCGGAGTGATAGTTCTGACATACACATACATATAGGTTGTTATGATTCATTATTATCATCATTTGCTTTTCCTCTGTCGTATCCATGACGAC
>NW_012322425.1:0-1562 GCF_000151885.1 Dipodomys ordii
GCTTGTGCTTTTCCTCATGCTCTGCTTCTGCTTCTCATCTTCTTTTGCTTCTCCTTTGCTTCTCCTTCTGCTTCTTCTGCTTTTCCTGCTTCTCCTCCTGCTTCTGCTTCTCCTGCTTCTCCTTCTGCATCTTCTTCTGCTTCTCCTTCTCCTTCTTCTGCTTCTCCTTCTGATTCTCCTTTTGCTTCTTCTTCGTCTGCTTTTCCTGCGTCTCTTTCTGCTTCTCCTTCTGTTTCTCCGTCTGTTTCTCCTTCTCCTTCTTGTTCTTCTGCTTTTCTTTCTGCTTCTGCTACAACTGCTTCTGCTTCTACTTCCTCTGTTTCTTCTGCTTCTCCTTCTGCTTTTGATTCTCTTTCTGCTTCTGTTTCTCGTTCTGCTTCTTATTCTGCTTCTACAGACTCTGCTTCTTCTGCTTCTCCTTCTACTTCAGGTTCTCCTTCTGCTTCTTCACATTCTTATGCTTCTGCTTCTCCTGCTTCTGCTTCTTCTGCTTTCCCTCCTTCTATTCCTGCTTCTCCTTCTGTTTCTGCTTCTCCTGCTTCTTGTCCTTCTTGTGTTTCTTCTGCTTCTGCTTCTCAAGTTTCTGCATCTCCTGCTTCTCCTTCTGCTGCTCTTTCTGCTTCACCTGCTGCTTTTCCTTCTCCTGCTCCTTCTTCTGCTTCTCTTTCTGCTTCTCCTTCAGTTTCTCCTACTCCTTCTCCTTCTCGTTCTTCTGCTTTTCCTTCTGCTTCTCCTTCTGCTTCTGCATCTTCTGCTTCTTCTGCTACTGCCTCTGCTTCTTCTGTTTCTTCTGCTTCCCCTTCTGCTTCTCCTTCTGCTTTTGCTTCTCTTTCTGCTTCTGCTTCTCCTTCTGCTTCTCCAGATTCTGCTTCTTCTGCTTCTCCTTCTGCTTCAGATTCTGCTTCTGCTTCTTCTGCTTCTGCTTCTCCTGCTGCTGCTTCTTCTGCTTCTCCTGCTCCTCTTTCTGCTTTTCATTCTGTTTCTGCTTCTCCTTCTGCTTCTTCTCCTTCCTATGTTTCTTCTGCTTCTGCTTCTCCTGCTTCTGCTTCTTCTGCTTCTCCTGCTTCTCCTTCTCCTTCTGCTTCTCTTTCTGCTTCTGCTTATCCTTCTGTTTCTCCTACTCCTAATCCTTCTCTTTCTCCTTCTCCTTCTTCTTCTTCTGCTTCTCCTGCTGCTTCTTCTTCTGCTTCTTCTGCTTTTTCTGTTTCTTCTTCTTCTGCTTCACCTTCTGCTTCTTCTGCTTCTCCTTCTGCTTCTCCTTCTGCTTCTGCTCTTCTCCTTCTGCTTCTTCTGTTTCTGCTTTTCCTGCTTCTTCTTCTTCTGCTTCTTCTTCTTTTTCTGCTTTTTCAGTTTCTTCTGCTTCAGCTTCTGCTTCTTCTGCTTCTCCTTCTGCTTCTGTTTCTCCTTCTGCTTCTGCTCTTCTCCTTCTTCTGTTTCTTCTGCTTCTGCTTCTCCTTCTTCTGCTTCTCCTACTTCTCCTTCTGCTTCTCCGTCTCATTCTCCTTCTCCTTCAAATTCTCCTTCTTGTGCTTCTCATTCTGCTTCTGCTTCTGCTTCTCCTG
>NW_012322426.1:0-1562 GCF_000151885.1 Dipodomys ordii
CCTTCTCTTTCTCCTTTTCCATCTCTCGTCTGCTTATCCTACTGCTTCATCTTCTGCTCTTCTTCTTATTCTGCTTTTTCAGTATCTTCTGCTTCAGCATCTGCTTCTTCTACTTCTCCTTCTGCTTCTGTTTCTCCTTCTGCTTCTGCTCTTCTCCTACATCTGTTTCTTCTGCTTCTGCTTCTCCTGCTTCTCCATCTTCTGAATCTCCTAATTCTCCTTCTGCTTCTCCGTCTCATTCTCCTTCTCCTTCAATTTCTCCTTCCTGTGCTTCTCATTCTGCTTCTGCTTCTGCTTCTCCTGCTTCTGCTTCTTCTGTTTCTCCTTCTGCTTCTCCTTCTGCTTCTCTTTCTGCTTCTGATTCTGCTTCTGCTCCTCCTACTCCTAATCCTTCTCTTTCTCCTTCTTATTCTTCTGCTTCTCGTTCTGCTTCTGCTTCTTCTGCTTGTTCTGTATCTTCTGCTTCTGCGTTTCCAACCTCTGATGCTTCTGCTTCTCCTTCTGCTTCAGGTTCTCCTTCTGCTTCTTCAGCTTCTTCTGTTTCTTCTGCTTCTGCTTCTCCTGCAACTGCTTCTTCTGCTTCTGTTTCTATTTCTGCTTCTCCTTCTGCTTCTGCTTCTCCTTCTGCTCCTTCTCCTTCTTCTGTTTCTTCTTCTTCTTCTGCTTCTCCCGCTTCTGCTTCTTCTGCTTCTCCTGATTGTCCTTCTGCTTCTGCTTCTCCTTCTCCCTCTTTTGCTTCTCTTTCTGCTTCTGCTTCTTCTGATTCTCCAACTTCTCCTTCTGTTTCTGCTTCTCTTTCTGCTTCTGCATCTCCTTCTGCTTCACCTTCTGCTGCTCCTTCTCCTTCTTCTGTTTCTCCCTCTGCTTCTATTTCTGCTTCTTATGCTTCTTCTTTTTCTTCTGCTTATGCTTCTCCTGCTTCTGCTTCTTATGCTTCTACTGCTTCTTCTTCTGGTTCTGCTTCTTCAGCTTCTAATTCTCTTTCTGCTTCTGCTTCTCCTGCTTGTTTTTCTGCTTCTTCTTCTGCTTCTGCTTCTTCTGTTTCTCCTGCCTGAATTTCTGGTTCTACTTCTTCTGCTGCTTCTCCTTCTGCTTCTGCTTCTCCTTCTGCTAATGTTTCTGCTTCTTCTGCTTCTTCTCTTTCGGCTTCTCCTGCTTCTGCTTCTTGTCCTTCTCCTGCTTCTCTTTCTGCTTCTCATTCTGCTTCTGCTTCTCCTTCTGCTTCTCCTCCTTCTCCTTCTCCTACTTCTGCTTCTCCTTCAGCTTCTGATTCTTCTGCTTCTCCTTCTGCATCTCCTTCTGCTTGTGCTTGTCCTTATGCTTCTTCTTCTGCTTCTCCTTCTCCTTCTTTTGCTTCTCCTTTTGCTTCTGCTTCTTCTGCTTTTCCTGCTTCTCCTCCTGCTTCTGCTTCTTCTGCTTCTCCTGCTTCTCATTCTGCATCTTCTTCTGATTCTCCTTTTGCTTCTTCTTCTTCTGCTTTACCTGCGTCTCTTTCTGCTTCTCCTTCTGTTTCTCCATAATGTTTCTCCTTCTCCTTCTTGTTCTTCTGCTTTTCCTTCTGC
>NW_012322427.1:0-1562 GCF_000151885.1 Dipodomys ordii
TGACACAGCGGGACACAGCAGGGGACAAAGCAGGACACAGCGGGGGTACACAGTGAGGACACAGAGGGACAGAGAGGGGGATACAGCGAGGACACAGCGGGACACAGCGGGACATAGTGGGACACAGCGGGACACATCAGGGGACACAGCGGGACACAGCGGGACACAGCGGGAACACAGCGGGGGACAGAGCGGGGGACACAGCGGAACACAGCGGGGGACACAGCGGGACACAGCAGAGGACACAGTGAGGACACAGCAGGACAGAGCGTGTGATACAGCCAAGGCACAGCGGAACACAGCAGGACACACCGGGGACACAGCAGGCGACTCAGCGGGGCACAAAGGGGGACACAACGGGACACAGCGGGGGACACAGCGGGGGACACAGCGGGGGACACAACGGGACACAGTGGGGGATAGAGAGGGGGACACAGCGGGACACAGAGGGTATGACAGCGAGGACACAACGGGACCCAGCGGGACCCAGCGGGACACATCGGGGGACACAGGGGGGACAAAGAGGGGACACAGCGGGACTCAGCAGGGGACACAGCAGTACACAGCGGGACAAAGCGTTACACAGCGGGGGACACTGCGGGACACAAATGGGGACACAGAAGAGTACACAGCGGGAGACAGCGGGGAACACAGCGAGGACACAGCGGGAAACAGCGGGACACAGCGTTGATACAGCGGGGACACAGTGGGTTATACAGCTGGGGACACAAAGTGACACATCGGGGGACACAGCGAAGACACAGCAGAACACAGCGTGGGACATAGCGAGGACACGGCGGGACACAGCGGGACACAGCGGGACAAAGCAGGGACACAGAAGTAGACACAGCGGGACACAGCGGGGGACATGGGGGAACACAGCGAGAGACACAACGAAGACACAGCGGGACCCAGCGGGACACAGCAGGACACAGCGAGAAACAGCGGGGGACACAGCGGGACACAGCGGGCAACACAGGGAGGACACAGTGGGACACAGCGGGGACACAAGGTGGACACAACGGGGACACAGCGGGACTCAGCGGGGGAAACAGCAGTACACAGCGGGACACAGCAGGACACAGCGGGGGACACAGCGGGATACAGAGGGGGACACAGAGGGGTACACAGCGGGACACAGCGGGGAACACAGCGAGGACACAGCGGGACCCTGAGGGACACAGCGGCGATAAGCGGGGACACAGCGGGACACAGCTGGTACACAGCTGGGGACACAAAGGGACACATCGGGGACACAGCGAGGACACAGCGGAACACAGCGTGGGACACAGCGAGGACACAGCGGGACACAGCAGGACACAGCGGGACAGCAGGGACACAGCAGTAGACACAGCGGGACACAGCGGGGACTCACCGGGGGACATAGCGGGGGACAAAGCGGGACACTCCGGGACACAGCGGGACACAGCGGGACACAGCGGGGACACTGCGGGAACATAGCGGGACACAGCAGGTACACAGCGGGACACAGTGGGACACAGTGGGGGACAAAGCGGGTACACAGCGGGACAAAGCGCGAACACAGCGAGGAAACAGCGGGA
>NW_012322428.1:0-1562 GCF_000151885.1 Dipodomys ordii
CCCCCGCTGTGTCCCGCTTTGTCCCCCATGTGTCCCCCACTGTGTCCCGCTATGTCCCCCGCTGTGTCACGCTGTGTCCACGTTGTCCCCTGGCGGGTCCCCGCTGTCCCCTTCTGTGTCCCCGCTGTACCCGCTGTGTCCCGCTGTGTCCCTCTGTGTTCCCCACTGTGTCCCTCTGTATTCCACGCTGTGTCCCGCTGTGTCCCACGCTGTGTCCCGCTGTGTCCCCTGCTGTGTCCATGCTGTGTCCCGCTGTGTCCCGCTGTGACCCTGCTGAGTCCTGCTGTTTCCCCGATGTGTCCCGCTATGTCGTCGCTGTGTCCCCCGCTGTGTCCCACTATGTCCCCCGCTGTGTCCCGCTGTGTCCCTGCTGTGTCCCGCTGTGTCCTCACTGTGTCCCCCGTGTGTCCCGCTGTGTACCCCGTTGTGTCCCTCTGTGTCCCGCTCTGTCCCCACTGTGTCCCGATGTGTCCCGCTGTGTCCCAGCTGTGTGCCCTCTGTGTCCTTCTGTGTACCCCATTGTGTCCAGCGGTGTCACCGCTGTGTACCCCGCTGTGTACCCCGTTGTGTCCCTCTGTGTCCTGCTGTGTCCCTCGCTGTGTCCCGCTGTATCCACGCAGTGTCCCCGTTGTATCCCACTGTGTCCCGCTGTGTTCCGTGTTGTCCCGTTTGTGCCCCTTAGTGTCCCCCACTGTGTCCCCGCTGGGTCCTCCCTGTGTCCCCTGCTGTGTCCTGCTCTGTCCCCCGCTGTGTCCCGCTGTGTCCCACTATGTCCCCTGCTTTGTCCCGCAGTTTCCCCACAGTGTCCCCGCTGTGTCCTGTTGTGTCACATTGTGTCCCGTGGTGTTCCACTTTGTCCCCTCCTGTGTCCCCCGCTGAGTGCCGCTTTGTCCCCGTTGTGTCCCGCTGTGTCCCCCGCTCTGTCCCCTGCTGTGTTCCGCTGTGTCCACCTCTGTGTCCCGCTGTGTCCTGCTGTGTCCCCCGCTGTGTCCCGCTGTATTCCCCTGTATTCCGTGGTGTCCCGTTTGTCACCCGCTGTGTCCCCTGCTGAGTCCCCGCTTTGTCCCCGCTGTGACCCCCTGTGTCCCGCTGTGTCCCGCTATGGCCCCCACTGTGTCCCGTTGTGTCCCCAGCTATGTACCCCGCTGTGTCCCCGCTGTATCGACGCTGTGTCCCGCTGGGTCCCGCTGTGTACTGCTGTGTCCCACGCTGAGTCCCGCTGTGTCCCCACTGTGTCCCAATATGTCCTCACTGTGTCCCCCGCTATGTCCCGCTCTGTCAACCCTGTGTCCCCCGCTGTGTCCCGCTCTGTCCCTCTGTTTCCCCTGCTGTGTCCCCTGCTCTGTCCCACTGTGTCCCCCGCTGTGTCCCTGCTGTGTCCCTGCTCTGTCCCACTGTGTCCCGCTGTGTCTCCCGCTGATTCCCGCTGTGTCCCAGATGTGTCCCGCTGAGTCCTCGCTGTGTCCCCTGCTGTGTCCCGCTTTGTTCCCCCTGTGTCGCCCACTGTGTCCCGCTGTGTCCCCCGCTGTGTCCCGCTGTGTCCCCTGCTGTGTCCCCGAGGT
>NW_012322429.1:0-1562 GCF_000151885.1 Dipodomys ordii
GAGGGAGTCAGCGGTCTGTAGAGCAGTACTCAACGGTACATAGCGGTGAGACTGCAGGGTCACAGCGGGTGTCACAGCGGGATACAGCGGGATCCAGCGGGTGTCATACACGGGACACAGAGGGGTACACAGAGGGTCACACAGCGGGTCACAGCAGGGAACACAAGGAGGACATAGCAGGACACAGTTGGAACAGTGTCGATACAGGTGGCACACAGCAGAACTCAGTGGGACACAGAGAGGACACAGCAGTAGACATAGTGTGGACCCAGTAGTGGACACAGCTGGACACAGCGGTAATTTACGGGGGGACACAGAGGGGCACAAACTGGGACACCACGGGACACATTGGGACACATGGGACACAGTAGGGACAGTGCGGGAACATAGCAGGACACAGCAGGTGACACAGCGGGGACACAGCGGGACACAGTTTAGGACACAGCAAGGACACAGTGGGACACAGCGTGGACACAGCGAGGACACAGTGAGACACAGCGGGACAAAGGGTCGATACAGCGGGGACAGAGCGGGCACAGTCGGGTACACAGCTGGGGACACAACGGGGCACATGGGGGGACACAGAGAGGACTCAGCGGGACACAGCGAGGACACAGCGGGACACAGCGGGACACAGCGGGACACAGCAGTAGACACAACGGGACACAGCGTTGATACAGCAGGGACACAGCGGGACACAGCGGGAAACACAGCTGGGGACACAACGGGACACAGCAGGGGTCACAGCGAGGACACAGCAGAACACAGCGTGGTACACAGCGAGGACACAGGGGGACACAGCGTGACAGAGCGGGGACACAGCAGGGACACAGCAGGGACACAGCGGGGGACACAGCCGAACACAACAAGACACAGCGGGGGGCACAGCAGGACACACCGGGGGAAACAGCGGGGGACACAGCGGGACACAACAGGGAACAAAGCGAGGACCCACCGGGACTCAGCGGGACACAGCGTCGATACAGCGGGGCCACAGCGTTACACAGCGGGTTACACAGCTGGGGACACAAAGGGACACAGTGGGGGACACAGCGGGACAGAGCGGGACACAGTGGGACACAGCGGGCATAAAGCATGAGACACAGCGTGGGACACAGCGGGAGAAAGCGGGGGACACAGCGGGACACAGCGGGACACAACAGGGAACACAGCAAGGACCAAGAGGGACACAGCGGGACACAGCGTCGATAGAGCGGGGACACAGCGTTACACAGCGGGTTACACAGCTGGGGACACAAAGGGACACAGTGGGGGACACAGCGGGACACAGCGGGACACAGTGGGACACAGCGGGCACAAAGCATGAGACACAGCGGGGGACACGGCGGGAGAAAGCGGGGGACACAGCGGGACACAGCGGAGGACACAGCGGGACACAACAGGGAACACAGCGAGGACCAGCGGGACTCAGCGGGACACACCGTCGATACAGCGGGGACACAGCGATACACAGCGGGTTACATAGCTGGGGACACAAAGGAACACAGTGGGGGACATAGCGGGACACTCCGGAACACAGCGGGACACAGCGGGAAACAGCG
>NW_012322430.1:0-1561 GCF_000151885.1 Dipodomys ordii
CTCTTTCTGCTTCTCCTTCTGCTTCTGCTTCTTGACCTTCTCCTGTTTCTTCTGCTTGTTTTTCTTCTGTTTCTGCATTTCCTGCTTCTCCTTCTACTGCTCTTTCGGTTTCTCCTGCCGCTTTTCCTTCTACTGCTCCTTCTTCTGCTTCTCTTTCTGCTTCTACTCCTGTTTCTCCTTCTCCTTCTCCTTCTAGTTCTTCTGCTTTTCCTTCTGCTTCGCCTTCTGCTTCTGAATCTTCTGCTTCTTCTGATACTGCCTCTGCTTCTTCTGTTTCTTCTGCTTCTCCTTCTGCTTTTGCTTCTCTTTCTGCTTCTGCTTCTCCTTCTGCTTCTCCAGATTTTGCTTCTTCTGCTTCTCCTGCTTCTCCTTCTGCTTCAGGTTCTGTTTTTGCTTTTTCGGCTTCTTCTGCTTCTGCTTCTCCTGCTGCTGCTTCTTCTGCTTCTCCTGCTTCTCTTTCTGCTTTTCCTTCTGTTTCTGCTTCTCCTTCTGCTTCTGCTTCTTCCCCTTCTTCTGTTTCTTCTGCTTCTGCTTCTCCAGCTTCTGCTTCTCCTGCTTCTCGTTCTGCTTCTCTTTCTGCTTCTCTTTCTCCTTCTCCTTGTCCTTCTCCTTCTTCTGCTTCTTCTTCTGCTTCTCCTTCTGCTTCTGCTTCAATTTCTCCTTCTGCTTCTCATTCTGCTTCTGCGCCTTCTGTTTCTTCTGCTTCTCCTGCTTCTTCTTCTCCTGCTACTCCTACTGCTCGTGCTGCTTCTCCTTCTGCGTCTCTTTCTGGTTCTGCTTATCCTTTTGCTTCTCCTACTCCTAATCCTTCTCTTTCGCCTTCTCCTTCTTCTTCTTCTGCTTCTCCAGGTGCTTCTGCTTCTGCTTATTCTACTCTTCCTGTTTCTTCTGCTTCTGCTTCAGATTGTGCTTCTTCTGTTTCTCCTTCTGCTTCAGATTCTGCTTCTGCTTCTTCGGCTTCTCCTCTTTCTTCTGCTTCTGATTCTCCTGCTTCTTCAGCTTCTCCTGCTTCTCTTCCTGATTCTCCTTCTGCTTCTGCTTTTGCTTCTGCTTCTGCTTCTGCTCTTCTCCTTCTTCTGTTTCTTTTTCTTCTGTTTCTTCTTCTTCTTCTTCTGTTTCTTCTTCTTCTTCTTCTTCTTCTTCTTCTTCTTCTTCTTCTTCTTCTTCTTCTTCTTCTCCTTCTTCTTCTTCTTCTTCTTCTGTTTCTTCTGATTCTACTTCTGCTTCTCCTTCTTCTCCTTCTCTTTCTGCTTCTTCTGATTCTCCTGCTTCTCCTTTTGTTCTCCTTCTGTTTCTGCTACTCTTTCTGCTTTTGCTTCTCCTTCTGCTGCTCCTTCTCCTTCTCCTTCTCCTTCTCCTTCTTCTTCTTCTTCTTCTTCTTCTTCTTCTTCTTCTTCTTCTTCTTCTTCTTCTTCTTCTTCTTCTTCTTCTACTTCTTCTTCTTCTTCTTCTTCTTCTTCTTCTTCTTCTTCTTCTTCTTCTTCTTCTTCTTCTTCTTCTTCTTCTTCTTCTTCTTCTTCTTCTTCTTCTTCTTCTTCTTCTTCTCTTCTTCTGCTTCTCC